>NC_058081.1:262067124-262367124 GCF_014858855.1 Bufo gargarizans | reverse complement strand
AGAACAAACCCCACCCTTTTTTTTTCCTACCCACCCTTCCTCTTCCTTTCCCTCCCCTCCCCCCTTCCCCTCCTTTCCCCTCTCACCCCATGCTAGCAGTTTTTCCAGGATTCCTGTATTTTTACATTAACAATATTAATATTCTACAGTTGCAAGAAAAAGTATGTGAACCCTTTGGAATGATATGGATTTCTGCAAAAAGTGTTCATAAAATGTGATCTGATCTTCATCTAAGTCACAACAATAGACAATTACAGTCTGCTTAAACTAATAACACACAAAGAATTAAATCTTACCATGTTTTTATTGGACACACCATGTAAACATTCACAGTGCAGGTGGAAAAAGTATGTGAACCCCCTATACTAATGACATCTCCAAGAGCTAATTGGAGTGAGATGTCAGCCAACTGGAGTCCAATCAATGAGATGAGATTGGAGGTGTTGGTTACAGCTGCCCTGCCCTATAAAAAACACACACCAGTTCTGGGTTTGCTTTTCACAAGAAGCATTGCCTGATGTGAATGATGCCTCGCACAAAACAGCTCTCAGAAGACCTACGATTAAGAATTGTTGACTTGCATAAAGCTGGAAAGGGTTATACAAGTATCTCCAAAAGCCTTGCTGTTCATCAGTCCATGGTAAGACAAATTGTCTATAAATGGAGAAAGTTCAGCACTGCTGCTACTCTCCCTAGGAGTGGCCATCCTATAAAGATGACTGCAAGAGCACAGCGCAGACTGCTCAATGAGGTGAAGAAGAATCCTAGAGTGTCAGCTAAAGACTTACAAAAGTCTCTGGCATATGCTAACATCCCTGTTAGCGAATCTATGATATGTAAAACACTAAACAAGAATGGATTTCATGGAAGGATACCACAGAGGAAGCCACTGCTGTCCCAACAAAACATTGCTGCACTTTTACAGTTTGCACAAGAGCACCTGGATGTTTCATAGCAGCATTGGCAAAATATTCTGTGGACAATTGAAACCAAAGTTGAGTTGTTTGGAAGAAACACACAACACTATGTGTGGAGAAAAAGAGGCACAGCACACCAACATCAAAACCTCATTCCAACTGGGAAATATGGTGGTGGGGGCATCATGGTTTGGGGCTGCTTTGCTGCATCAGGGCCTGGATGGATTGCTATCATCGAAGGAAAAATTAATTCTCAAGTTCATCAAGACAATTTGCAGGAGAACTTAAGGCCATCTGTCCACCAGCTGAAGCTCAACAGAAGATGGGTGTTGCAACAGGACAACGACCCAAAGCATAGAAGTAAAGCAACAGAATGGCTTAAACAGAAGAAAATACGCCTTCTGGAGTGGCCCAGTCAGAGTCCTGACCTCAACCCGATTGAGATGCTGTGGCATGACCTCAAGAAAATGATTCACACCAGACATCCCAAGAATATTGCTGAACTGAAACAGTTCTGTAAAGAGGAATGGTCAAGAATTACTCCTGACCATTGTGCACGTCTGATCTGCAACTATAGGAAACATTTGGTTGAAGTTATTGCTGCCAAAGGAGGTTCAACCAGTTATTAAATCCAAGGGTTCACATACTTTTTCCACCTGCACTGTGAATGTTTACATGGTGTGTCCAATAAAAACATGGTAAGATTTAATTCTTTGTGTGTTATTAGTTTAAGCAGACTGTGATTGTCTCTTGTTGTGACTTAGATGAAGATCAGATCACATTTTATGACCAATTTGTGCAGAAATCCATATCATTCCAAAGGGTTCACATACTTTTTCTTGCAACTGTATATCTCATCAATTACCTATTTCCAATTTGTCACTACTCATTTATTATATATAATATTTTCCTTTCTGTACATATTTATATGCCTTATCAGTCTGACCTATTCTATAGTATATATGCTGAGCTTTAACCTAATGTAGTTTACCAAATTACCGCAGAATCGTGATTATCATACTGAGTGATGACCAAAATGTATATGTTAACAAACTACCGCAGAATTGTCATTATAATTATTCTTATCTTGTCTTTTTACACTTCTTATCCCCTAATACCACGATTATATCACCCCCATGTGAATGGCCCCCCCGTCCGCGACTTCTTCCCCCTCTCTGGCATCCTACTTATGGTTTTGCCCACACCGCACCTACAGGCAGAATGCGCATGCGCGTGCGCTCAACGTAATGGCGCACGCACCTTCTACCAAACACCAGGACGCAGCGCATGCTCGCTCCCTGTTACAGTGACATGACCACGTCATCACTGAGCGCCCCTTCGGACCGCTTACGCCCGGCGGGTGCGTTCACTCAGCACAGACACAAGACACAATACGTCACCCCTGAGCGCTGCCCCACACGGCCAGCTACCTTAAAAAGGGGGCCAGATCCGTGTGCAGCCCACATCCAGCGCATGCCTCTTCACCCTGCCTACAGGTATGTAAGGACTCCTATCTACCTTCTCCTCCATATCCGGTAATGGAACCATTATACGATTTATGATACGAATTTATACATAATTAGCCAAATGAGGTCTCTAGGAATTATTTTTACCATGATCACATCCCCCATTCCATTCGCTCTTTAAACCTCACCCTGTGTTATTTCACACTCTCTGTCTTTTTAGAACCACCATTAGGACTAAACCCCCCCCCCCCCCCCCTTGCTGTAAAACGCTCCCTCTCCCATTTTTTCTTAATTTCAACAGTATGCTTGTTATACTCAAAAACTTATGTGATTACATTATATGCATGTTATATATCTCTCTAGACCCCGCTGAAGAAGGTTGCACAGACCAAAACGTTCGGGAATTATCTATCTGATATGGCATAATATTTACTATATCTAAATGAATTGCACTGGATGTATATTAACAACATTCTGTTTACTAAGAATTAAATGTGAAAATTATCTTGCAAAAAACTTTTTGGAGTGCCGTGGATTTAACTTATAGATGCAGGGGCTGACACAGACAGCAGAGGGCCCCTGTGCAAAGAATGTGCCTGCCCCCCCTCTCCCTCTCAAGCCAAATTCTCAACATAACCTATTACATCCTAACATTACTGATTGCCAGATTGTGGCCTATCTCTGCCAGACCCCATTATAATTAATGTGGCCGGCGGACATTCTGTCTGCATTCAGCAGTGCTGGAGCATTCCGGCAGGCTGTTTTCTGCTGGAAGAGCCTGCCAGAATCACTAACTCAGATGTGAAGGTAGCCTAATACAGGTCCACATACCTCTTACATCCAGGGACATCTTCGTTGATGTAGATGTACTCTGTCCTCATCTTCTCCTTACAGACCACACCGCCATGTCCTCTCTGCAGGGTTTGACAGACAGCCATCTTAGTTTCCTAGTTTTCCAACATCCTCCCACCTAATCAACACCTCTCTAAGGCCCCTTTCACACGGGCGAGTTTTCCGTGCGGGTGCGATCCGTGCGGCGAACGTATGGCACCCGCACTAAATCCTGACCCATTCATTTCTATGGGGCTGTGCACATGAGCGATGTTTTTAACGCATCACTTGTGCGTTCAGTTGAAATCGCAGCATGCTCTATATTGTCCGATTTCAACGTGACGCAGGCCCCATAGAAATGAATGGGGTGTGTGAAAATCGGATGGCATCCGCAAGCAAGTACGGATGCCGTGCGATTTGCACGCATGGTTGCTAGGAGACCATCGGGATGGAGACCCGATCATTATTATTTTCCCTTATAACATGGTTATAAGGGAAAATAATAGCATTCTGAATACAGAATGCATAGTAAACCAGCGCTAGAGGGGTTAAAAAAAAATAAAAAAATAATTTAACTCACCTTAGTCCACTTGCTCGCGAAGCCGGCATCTCCTTGTGTCTCCGCTGCTGATGAACAGGACCTGGGGTGAGCTACTCCATTAAATAGAGCTTAAGGACCTTCGATGACGTCACTCCGGTCATCACATGATCTTTTACCATGGTGAATCACCATGGTAAAAGATCATGTGACGTACCATGTGATGACCGGAGTGACGTCATCGAAGGTCCTTAACTTGTATTTAATGGAGCAGCTCACCCCAGGTCCTGTTCATCAGCAGCGGAGACAGAAGGAGATGCCGGGCTTCGCGAGCAAGTGGACTAAGGTGAGTTAAATTTTTTTTAATTTTTTTTAACCCCTCTAGCGCTGGTTTACTATGCATTCTGTATTCAGAATGCTATTATTTTCGCTTATAACCATGTTATAAGGGAAAATAATACAATCTTCAGAACATCAATCCCAAGCCCGAACTTCTATGAAGAAGTTCGGGTTTGGGTACCAAACATGCGCGATTTTTCTCACGCGAGTGCAACGCATGACAATGTTTTGCACTTGCGCAGAAAAAATTGCGCATTTTCCCGCAACGTACCCGGCTCTTATCCGGGCAAAAAAAATGACGCCCGTGTGAAAGAGGCCTAATACTGTGCCTGCTGTGCTCCCTATACAAGTTAGGGCTCTTTCACACTTGCGTTGTCCGGATCCGTTGTGTACTCCATTTTCCGGAATTACACGCCAGATCCGGAAAAACGCAAGTGAACTGAAAGCATTTGAAGACGGATCAGTCTTCAAAATGCGTTCAGTGTTACTATGGCAGCCAGGACGCTATTAAAGTCCTGGTTGCCATAGTAGTAGTGGGGAGCAGTATACTTACCGTCCATGCGGCTCCCGGGGCGCGCCCTGACGTCACTCTGAAGCGCCCCGGGAGCCGCACGGACGGTAAGTATACTGCTCCCCCGCTCCCCACTACACTTTACCATGGCAAACAGGACTTTAGCATCCTGACAGCCATGGTAACCATTCAGAAAAAGCTAAACGTTGGATCCGGTAATGCACCGAAACGACGTTTAGCTTAAGGCCGGATCCAGATTAATGCCTTTTAATGGTGTTCAGGAGACTGAGTCTTTCTCCGTAGGCGACTCCTTCTCCCCTGGCTGTGGCGCTGTCCAATTGCAGTGCAGAGCATCATAGCCAGGGAGAAAAAAAAACCCTGACTGTTATCCTCTGCTGTCCTCATTGTTTCGATGCTCAGTATTAGCATACTGAGCGGGAGAAATCCGGTGGGGCATAGGAGGCATATTTTAAAAAATCAAGCAGGGTGGCAGCATCAGCATCAGGTATATATCTCCCTTAATAAACTTGCATAAAAGGTTCTCTTTTAGTTTGTGGGTGTAAAGTGAAAAAATGTGGAAAAGTTCAAGGGCTATGAATACTTTGTCACGACACTGTATGTATATATTCACAAGAAAGCGCAAGGGGTCATCATTGATGGAAGATATGCGTCACCGAGGTAATTTTAAGTGTCAGCGGCAGCTAGTGCTGACTGACACTATTGATTATTTAGTGTGGCTGTAAAGCCGATCCGGCTGGCTCTTACTGGGAGCAGCCAAAGTGCAGGGTGGGTGGCTGTTCCCCACGTTCCAGGCCGGGTTTTAGTTTGGTATAAAAACCCAGCCAGCAGTCTCATCTGTGTGAATTATCCTCCATCTGATAGTGGAGCTTTGTCAGTCTGGGTGTTGGAGCCTGAAACTTTGGGCCAGGACTAAGTCCTGCTATATTGTTTGGGAAAAAGCACGTGGACTTCTGCTTCACCCAAGGACTTATGTGCTGCAGCCTGGTGTGAACAAACACCAGACTCAAGGTGACTGTTTTTCCCTGAAACTGCCTTTTTTTGTTGTCACTTTATGTATGTGTGAATAAAACACTGCACTGTTTAAGTTAAAGACATTTTCATTGCCTCTGTACTGCATCCGCAAGCCTGTCTACCAGAGCAAATCCCCACAATTGGTGGAGGATGTGTGCAAACGCAGTTTTTCCCCGACACAAGTGCATGTCCTACATTAAGCCGGCAAGGTTACTACCCGTGTCCCCTGACAAAATGGAGGCGGTCGTAAATGCCCTTGTGGAGGCTAACTTGCAGCAACAAGAAACTAACCAGCTGCTATTGCAACATGTAATGGCGTTGCAGGCGGCAGGTGCATCCCAGAATGTCCACAATGCCTGGAAAGCTGTCTGCGCGGCGATTCCAAAGATGACCCCCTCGGATGACTTCAAGACCTATCTGGCGGTCTTCGAAAAAGTGGCTATGAGGGAGAAGTTACCCTGAGAACAGTGGGCTGATGTTGTTGCTCCATTCCTGGCGTCTGGTCCCCAGCAAGTATTGTTTGATCTCCCCGATGATCAAGCAGCCGACTACCCGACAGTAAAAGGTGAGATCCTGGCGAGACTCGGGATGAATGTATTGGTCCGGGCCCAGAGGATGCATCAATGGGAATTTAACCTGGCTGAACCCGCCAGACCACAATATTATGATCTGCTGCACCGATTGCAAAAATTCTGAGGTGTCTCCGAATAATGCCTTGGAGATGGTCGACCTGGTGGAGCGCTATGAGGCCACCAGAAATCTGCAGGGGGTTTTTTTGGAAGGGGGCCAGCTAAACCCCGGAAATATCCACTCCAAACCCAGCGGCTGGTGCCAGCCAAACCCACCTGGGACTTACCCCCTGCAGACCTAGCCCCGGTGGTCTGCTGCCGGTGACACGAACCTGGACATATAAGAGCCGACTGTTCCCATCACGGTGAACCCATGGATGCCAACTATGGCTACCGCCATGATATACAGTATATATATAATACCACTATTACTGAAGCTCACATTGGAGCTTCTATCCTAACCAAAGAAAAATTGTGTCTGATCATGAACAGGGATGCAGTTTTGAACTGGTTAACACAATACAGAGTGAAACAATACATTCAATACCATACAAAACAATGCATTAAAGACAGAACAGCAAATCAAGCATTGAATAATTTGTGGGCAACTCCAGAAGCTGTAAACAACACAATTGCTGTTTTGCTTTTCACTATTACAAAGAAACAGCTATCAAGGCATTGACATTAGGTTACGAGAGAGAGAAGAAGTCAGGTTTTCAATATTTATCTGTCAATATGAATCTGCCACCCACTGAATATGAGAAACCATACCATAAAAGGAGAAGAGCAACAATGGGTCAAGAGGGATTAGGGATTACTGACGTTTTGTCTACCCATGGACCTGGACCTGGAAGCTTTAGCAATGGTTGCAACAACTTTGCAAGCTTATTTACTTTGCTGTCTATCTATATGGAACATTACTATGCAGATCACCCATTAACCTGATTGTGTAGAAGCAATAAGCAGCTAGATACTTGGGATGGGTGGGGGATTTATCAAGTCCTGCCTTCTGTTGCTGTGCCGTGGACATTCTGCAATTCCTGTGGCAACTAGCAGAGCTGGTCAACCTATCAATGTTGAGGGAAGATGGATGTCCCAGGCTATTTGAACTGTTGACTGCTGGCAACAGCCAGTTCTGATTGCTCTTATCACTTGAGCTCTTTGTTGGATTGCTGGATTCATGACTTGTCTCTTGTTTGGTTTTTATGTTCTCTTCTACTTTTTGACATCAGATTTTTTTCAGATTTTGCATTGCCTCTGAATTGGTCTTTGTGGTATTTTTCTAGTTCTAATCTGGTTCTGTCTGACTTCCCTCTTAGGTCCCATACACTTAGGTAGGAAGGGACCATTTCCAAGTTGGGAAGCCACCATTTCGGGAAGATTGTCCAACTAGGTATAGTAGAGACAGTGGAATGGGTATAGTTTAGGGCTACACTGTTTCCTACCTATCCTAACATTAGGGCTTTGAGTTTGAATGAATTTTAAACCTTTTGGGTTTACCTGCCCACAAATGTTGTGATATTTTGCGTTTTTTACTCAATTTACTCCAGTTTTGAAAAGTGGGTGAAAAGAAAAGTGTGTTTAGTCTGTCAAGCTGATTTAAACTAGATTTTTGAACTGAGAGTTTTTAAAAAAGTCCCCCAAAATTTATCTCAGTCTTGCACCCGTGAAGAGTTGGTATAGAAAGTAGTGTTGATAGAGCACCGTAGTGCTCGGGGGCTCAGGCCATACACATCGGGATGTTCGGGTGCTTGAATGAGCACCCGAGTATATTGAAAGTCAATGGAAGAACCCGAGAATTGAACCAAGTACCCACTGCTCTGAAGAGGGGAGGGTGCCTGGTTCAAAGGAAAAGGTCAGAAATTGATGGAAACACCACCAAAATGGTTCTGGAAAAGCATAGGGAGGATGTCTGGATGCATCTTGTACTCGCAGATCGCTGCTGGGAACGATGTTTACAGACTGACAATAATATACACAAAACCGAAGAAAAAAAATCTATTTTAGAGGAAAAATTGATAGGAAACATTCTTTCCTGTATATTTACTTGTATATAAAGTGCAAGTCCTGCCAAAAATTACAAGGAAGAGGCACTCCGATACAGCCTGCATATCACATAAAGGAGGACCTCATTCACATTGCGGTACAATTGTTCATGTAGTGAGACTCCTACACTCATAAAGCCTATGCACTAAGTGATAGGGCTGCCAAAAATTACAAGGAATCTGCACTCCAATACACCCTTTATTACACATAAAGGAGGGGATCATACACAGCCTTGAAAAACTATGATTGATGGCCTGCTGGTGACCTTCAAAAACATTTGGAGCAAGGGCCTTCTGATCTGACCATCTAAAACATTATGGGTAAGGGCCTGCTGCCACTTTGGTGACTCTAGATAACCTGAGGCCGATCGCACGTCTCCGTGACGGCGACGATCCATTCGGATGTCTGCCCTATCAACTTTCGATGTTATTTTCAGCCCAAACCATGTAGACCATGGGTAACGTGATAATCATGGTTTGATTCCGGAGAGGGAGCCTGAGAAACAGCAACGGCTACCACATCCAAGAAAGGCAGCATGCCCGCAAATTACCTTTTAGGTATAATTAGGTGAGGGCCTGCAGGTGAGCTGACCCTGTAAAAGATTTTAGGTGCGGGCCTGCAGGTGAGCTGACCCTGTTAAAGATTTTAGGTGCGGGCCTGCTGGTGAGCTGACCCTCTAAAACATTATATGCAAGGGCCTTAAGGTGAGCTGACCCTTTAAAACATTATATGCGAGGGCATGCAGGTGAGCTGACCCTCTAGAAAATGATATGCGAGTACCTGCAGGTGAGCTGACCCTGTAAAAGATTGTGGGTGAGGGCCTGCTGGTGAGCTGACCCTGTAAAAGATTTTAGATGCGGGCCTGATGGTGAGCTGACCCTCTAAAACATTATATGCAAGGGCCTGCTGGTAAGCTGACCATGTAAAACAGTATATGCGAGTGCCTGTACGAGAGTTGACCCTGAAAAACATTATATGCGAGGGTCTGTAGGTGAGCTGACCCTGTAAAACACTATATGCGGGGGCATAGATGCGAGGGCATACGAATAAGCATGTGGATATGATGGAGGAGAAGGAGGATGAGATAAGGAAGATTCAACCATATACCTATTTTTTGGGGGTGGAATGGGTGCATGGGAATACAGTGTATTCAGTACATTATAAACAACACATTTAAAGTGCCTTTATGTTCATCAGCTTTCCTCTGGTGGAGTCGAGAAGTCATGGTCATTCCAGGCCTTGTTCATTTTTATAAGAGTCAACCTGTCAGCATTTTCAGTTGACAGGCGGATATACTTATCTGTTATAATGCCACCAGCAGCGCTATATACCCGCTCAGAGAAAACACTGGCTGCAGGGCAGCCCAGCACCTCCAAGGCGTAGAGCGCCAGTTCGTGCCATGTGTCCAGCTTGGACACCCTGTAGTTGTAAAGCTCTGAGGTATCATTGAGGATGCTGACACGGTCTGTTATGTACTCCTTCACCATCTTCCAAAAATTTTCCCTTCTAGTGATGCTAGGCCTCGCATCAGGGTGAGGATGCTGGCGGGGTGTCATGAAATTGTCCCAGGCTTTGGAGAGTGTTGCCCTGCCTCTGTTGGAACTGCTGTGTGTTCCCCTTGTTTTCCCCTCCTCGGTTGGCCAAGAAACTACGGACTCTGCCACCAGCGTTGTCAGATGGAAATTTTGGGAGCAATTTTTCAACAAGGATCTTCTGGTATTGCACCGTTTTTCTCGTCCTCTCCACCAGAGGAATGAGAGATGAAAAGTTCTCTTTGTAGCAGGGGTCGAGAAGGGTGAACAACCAGTAATCCGTGTTGTCTAAAATGAGTACAACACAGGGGTCGCGGGAAAGGCAGCCTAACATGAAGTCAACCATGTGTGCCAGAGTACCAACAGGCAAGACTTCTCTGTCATCATCAGGAGGATCACTCTCAATTTCCTCATCTTCTTCCTCCTCTTATGCCCACCCACGCTGAACAGATGGAATTAAACTTCCATGGGTACTAGTCTCTGTAGTGGAGGCAACCGTCTCCTGCTCCTCCTCCTCTTCATCGTCCAACTTACGCTGAGAAAACAAAATAGTGGTCTGGCTAACACCTTTAATCTCTTCCCCCATTTCCACCTCTTCAACATGCAAAGCATCATCCTTAATTGTGAGAAGTGAGCGTTTGAGTAGACACAGAAGTGGGATGGCTATGCTGATAATAGCGTTATCGCCGCTCACCATTTGTGTTGATACCTCAAAGTTTCTTAAAACCTCACAGGGGTCAGACATCCATGCCCACTCCTCGCTTGTGAATAGCGGAAGCTGACTGAAAAGGCGACGACCATGTTGCATCTGATATTCCACAACTGCCCTCTGCTTCTCAAAAAGCCTGGCTAACATGTTGAATGTGGAGTTCCAGCGCATGCTCACGTCGCACAACAGCAGGTGATCTGGCAATTTCAAGCATTGCTGCAGCATTGACAAACCGGCTGAAGCTGTCGGTGACTTGCGTAAATCTGCACACACGCGGCCATCATTGCCCACAACCAGCTGCATTACAGGGCAGGTAGCAGTGGTGATCGTGCTTGTGTTTCTGGACTCTGCTACCTGTTTGATCCTTACCTGCTTTGCCTTGGCTCTCCTGTTGCTGACATGTATTGCCTGACCTGTACCTCTGCCATCTGCCGTGACCCATTGCTTGTTCGACTACGCCTTTGCCTCATCCTTCGGTCCTTCACTGTCGCTCCTGGTTCAACTCAGCATGCTGACTACACCTGTACCTCTGGTACCTTGCAATGGTACCCTCCAGTCCACCTGGACCAGCTGCCTCGTGTACCAATCCTACTTAAGAGGTAGAAACCTGGTGTTCCCCTGAGGAAAGTCTATCCCCACCATCAGTGGTACCGCAAAAAACTATGAATTCACTTAAACAATGCCCTTAGAGGAGGTTGGTCATGTGGCACAGTTGCTTCACACTCACTGGTTAATTACATAAATGACTCTCTCACTTCCTCTGATGAGCAGGCAAATATCAGAAATGATCCCTGCCTCATAATTGTCTGCTCAGTCAGTGCATGTAAATGTGCCATTACATAGTGATATCATTCACCAGTTATGCTGCAATGTCGGCAGATTATGATGTTGTATATATAGCTATATGTTTATATAGGTATAATATATCATGTTAATTCATTACATCATGTGTAATATCAAGCATCCTATCATTATTCTATAGCATCAGGCAGAGTAAAACAAGTTTGTGCCAGGGGAACTTGCTCAAATATTCTAATATAGGGAACTAAGTAAAATTTGACCTTTCAATGTTTTTAATCATACTAAAAATTCATTAGGTAATTAATTATTAGGTATCTTTCTTATTTTATTTTCTAGGTTAGAGCTACATTTGGGATTATAGAATATAATAATTTAATTCATCACAGTCTACTAAATATGTTTAAGATGTCGAGAAACGAAATATGAGAGGTTGAATACTTTTTAATTAAATCCGCTTTATTATTAATCTTCACAGACAGACAGAAAAACGAATTGTAGTATAGTTATTAAAATCTGCAAAACGAACTTGCATTGCAAGGGTGACACCTGTTGACTGAAAATGTACTCAGAACAGCAACTGTAATACAATCTTACACATTCCTCTGTATGCTTACTGTGCTATGTATAATATACTGTACATACAGTCTAGCAATATATGATACACCATATGATGCATGTCATAGAGGACAGAATTTCTGCCTGCCCAAATGGAACATAAAGAGGCACTTGGGTATCTGCAGGTGGGGTGAGTCAATAAGACTGAGGTGTGCATACATTCCAGAAAAAAAACGATATTTCATTTTCCAGAAATAATCAGTTCCTATATATAAGATGTGAGGCCAAGTCAACACATTGTCATGTTTCTTAAAACATTACTGAACAATTTTTGCAGTGTGGCAGGGTGCTATATCCTGCTGAAAAAGGCCACCACTATCAAGGTATATTGTTGCCATGAAGGAGTGTACTTGGTCTGTACAATGTTTAGGTATGTGTTAATTGTCAAAGTAACAGCCATGTGAATGCTGAAGTGCAAGACCAAGGTTGTCCAGTAGAAAAGTGCCCATTATAGGGCTCAAGTGCCCACTATAGGTGCTTTCAGCTGTGGACAGGGTGCATTATCCACTGTGTGTGTTCTGAGATCTTTCTGACAAGACCATCAACTGATTACTGTAGGTCCTGCTTCTCATTCCCATGGCATACAGCTCAAAATGTAGTATTTGATGCAGCAATTCAAATAAATGGCCAAATGTGATACATGGATAGCTCAGTACCGCCTAAATGAAAGATACTGAAAGATACTGTTAGCAACTAGTGCTGTCTTGATTTAATTTCTAAAGGTAGAGAGCTACCATGTCACAGTTGGTGCACTGTGGAGGTATATTGACATCCATCAATAAATTAATACCGAAAATACCGCACCACTCATCTCTCCTCATGTGAATAATAGAAAATGTATTCAAAACGTAGTAGGCATAATAATTTCTGTGTTTGTAGCCATATGCATAGTTTCTTTAAATGACACTTAATAAACATTACAACCCACTTGGTTGGGATACAAGTCAATTTTTTTTTTATGAAGCAGACCAAGCCAGAAAAAATAAAAACTTTGTTAAAGCATGCATACCTTGGGTCACCCAACTGAATACAAAATCTTAATGGGCTGAGAAATCAGTATAATGTTTTGTTTTATTCCATTGTATAAACCAAATAAATGCTCTCTAAGTAATATTCTGTAAGGCTTGCTATTAAAGTGAATAATACAAGGATTAACAGCTGCCTGAAGACTGGACAGCCCCAACAATGACTAGGGATTTAAGACACTTCACAATAATGGAGAAGCTGAAGTAAAGTAATATTCGTGTTGCTGAATAATAGAAATATTTTTACCTAGTTTTATCCGGATTCATTTTATTCTGACCTGTGCCATGTTTTTGTCATTTATATCCAAAGTTCTGTTATTTTGTGTTGTAAAGAGCAATGCTGAAATGCTTTTCTCATGCCATTATTTGCATCAGCTATTATCTTTTAAAATCCCATTTAAAGAGTAACTTTGTCTGCTTAAATGCCTTATTTAAGAACACAAAAGTCCAGACTAGGACTATCAAAGAGAGAGCCAAGAACAAAATGCACCTTTCAGACTGGATCAGAGCTCCTTTTACAGATTTGTATTTGGCAGAAAGACCGCACAGAAACAAACAGTTAAGCGTACTTAGCAGTAGAATACCAAGAGAATGAGGATGGTTGACTCCATTCCAAATCTTGCTTTCTTTAGAAAATCCACTGAGGTCTCTGCCATTTTAATTTCTTAGCAACCGACACAGCCATACTCTGGATTGTATGCCTATATAAGACAAACTAAGATGTGACATTTATAAGAAATGCCCCGCAGCTCGTAACTAGAGTTGAGCGAACACCTGGATGTTCGGGTTCGAGAAGTTCGGCCGAACATCCCGGAAATGTTCGGGTTCGGGATCCGAACCCGATCCGAACTTCGTCCCGAACCCGAACCCCATTGAAGTCAATGGGGACCCGAACTTTTCGGCACTAAAAAGGCTGTAAAACAGCCCAGGAAAGAGCTAGAGGGCTGCAAAAGGCAGCAACATGTAGGTAAATCCCCTGCAAACAAATGTGGATAGGGAAATGAATTAAAATAAAAATTAAATAAATAAAAATTAACCAAAATCAATTGGAGAGAGGTTCCATAGCAGAGAATCTGGCTTCCCGTCACCCACCACTGGAACAGTCCATTCTCAGATATTTAGGCCCCGGCACCCAGGCAGAGGAGAGAGGTCCCGTAACAGAGAATCTGTCTTCATGTCAGCAGAGAATTAGTCTGCATGTCATAGCAGAGAATGAGGCTTCACGTCAGCCACCACTGCAACAGTCCATTGGCATATATTTAGGCCCAGCACCCAGGCAGAGGAGGGAGGTCCCGTAACAGAGAATCTGTCTTCATGTCAGCAGAGAATTAGTCTGCATGTCATAGCAGAGAATGAGGCTTCACGTCAGCCACCACTGCAACAGTCCATTGGCATATATTTAGGCCCAGCACACACACAGGCAGAGGAGAGAGGTCCCGTAACAGAGAATCTGGCTTCATGTCAGCAGAGAATCAGTCTGCATGTCATAGCAGAGAATGAGGCTTCACGTCAGCCACCACTGCAACAGTCCATTGGCATATATTTAGGCCCAGCACACACACAGGCAGAGGAGAGAGGTCCCGTAACAGAGAATCTGGCTTCATGTCAGCAGAGAATCAGTCTGCATGTCATAGCAGAGAATGAGGCTTCACGTCAGCCACCACTGCAACAGTCCATTGGCATATATTTAGGCCCAGCACCCAGGCAGAGGAGGGAGGTCCCGTAACAGAGAATCTGTCTTCATGTCAGCAGAGAATTAGTCTGCATGTCATAGCAGAGAATGAGGCTTCACGTCAGCCACCACTGCAACAGTCCATTGGCATATATTTAGGCCCAGCACACACACAGGCAGAGGAGAGAGGTCCCGTAACAGAGAATCTGGCTTCATGTCAGCAGAGAATCAGTCTGCATGTCATAGCAGAGAATGAGGCTTCACGTCAGCCACCACTGCAACAGTCCATTGGCATATATTTAGGCCCAGCACACACACAGGCAGAGGAGAGAGGTCCCGTAACAGAGAATCTGGCTTCATGTCAGCAGAGAATCAGTCTGCATGTCATAGCAGAGAATGAGGCTTCACGTCAGCCACCACTGCAACAGTCCATTGGCATATATTTAGGCCCAGCACCCAGGCAGAGGAGGGAGGTCCCGTAACAGAGAATCTGTCTTCATGTCAGCAGAGAATTAGTCTGCATGTCATAGCAGAGAATGAGGCTTCACGTCAGCCACCACTGCAACAGTCCATTGGCATATATTTAGGCCCAGCACCCAGGCAGAGGAGGGAGGTCCCGTAACAGAGAATCTGTCTTCATGTCAGCAGAGAATTAGTCTGCATGTCATAGCAGAGAATGAGGCTTCACGTCAGCCACCACTGGAACAGTCCATTCTCAGATATTTAGGCCCCGGCACCCAGGCAGAGGAGAGAGGTCCCGTAACAGAGAATCTGTCTTCATGTCAGCAGAGAATTAGTCTGCATGTCATAGCAGAGAATGAGGCTTCACGTCAGCCACCACTGCAACAGTCCATTGGCATATATTTAGGCCCAGCACCCAGGCAGAGGAGAGAGGTCCCGTAACAGACAATCTGGCTTCATGTCAGCAGAGAATCAGTCTGCATGTCATAGCAGAGAATCAGGCTTCACGTCACCCACCACTGCAACAGTCCATTGTCATAAATTTAGGCCCAGCACTAGTGTTGAGCGGCATGTCCCATATTCGAATTCGCGAAATTTTGTGAATATTCGAAAGAATATTCGTAAAATATTCGCGATTATTCAAATTCGTTATTATTTCGCATATGCGATAATTCGAATTATCGCATAATACATATGCTATGCAAAATTCACATGTGCGCTAATGAAATCGCCTTACGAAGATTCGCAACTCAATTCAATCACTAATGTATGAATGCAATGCCCTTTGCCTCTGTTCTGGGACAAGTGTAGATATTCGCATGTGCGCTAATAAAATCGCCTTACGAAGATTCGCACCTCAATCACTTTCTAGGGAATGTGAGACTTTTGGGAATCAATCGAGATACAGTGGGGGGTGATGACAGTAGTTGACAGAGTACAGATCAATGTAATCTGTAAGGTGGAAAGTAAAATAAAAAATACGAATATTCGTAAATCGACTTTTACGAAGTTCTACGTATTCGCGAATATGGTGCTATACTATATGAATGCACAGGCCTTTGCCTCTCTGTTCTGGGGACAAGTGTAGATATTTGCATTTGCGTTAATAAAATCGCCTTACGAAGATTCGCAGCTCAATTCAATCACTAATGTATGAATGCAAAGCCCTTTGCCTCTGTTCTGGGACAAGTGTAGATATTCGCATGTGCGCTAATAAAATCGCCTTACGAAGATTCGCAACTCAATTCACTAATGTATGAATGCAAAGCCCTTTGCCTCTGTTCTGGGACGTGCCGATATTCGCATGTGCGCTAATAAAATCGCCTTACGAAGATTCGCGCCTCAATCACTTTCTAGGCAATGTGAGTAAGATCTGAGCTGTTGGACCTTTGGGAAACAATCAATTATATGTGTACTGTAATTTTGTGGGGGGGGGGGGGGAAACAAAAAACGAATATTCGTTTTTACGAATATATAGCACTATATTCGAAATATTCGCGAAATCGCGAAGTTGCGATATTCGCGAAAAAAATTTGCTTTTCGAATATTCGCGCTCAACACTACCCAGCACCCAGGCAGAGGAGAGAGGTCCCGTAACAGAGAATCTGGCTTCATGTCAGCAGAGAATCAGTCTTCATATCATAGCAGAGAATCAGGCTTCACGTCACCCACCACTGTAAGAGTCAATTTTCATAAATTTAGGCCCAGAACCCAGGCAGAGGAGAAAGGTCCCGTAACAGACAATCTGGCTTCATGTCAGCAGAGAATCAGTCTTCATATCATAGCAGAGAATCAGGCTTCACGTCACCCACCACTGCAACAGTCAATTGTCATAAATTTAGGCCCAGCACCCAGGCAGAGGAGAGAGCTCCCGTAACAGAGGATCTGGCTTCATGTCAGCAGAGAATCAGTCTGCATGTCATAGCAGAGAATGAGGCTTCACGTCACCCACCACTGCAACAGTCCATTGGCATATATTTAGGCCTAGCACACAGGCAGAGGAGAGGTTCATTCAACTTTGGGTAGCCTCGCAATATAATGGTAAAATGAAAATAAAAATAGGATTGAATGAGGAAGTGCCCTGGAGTCCAATAATATATGGTTATGGGGAGGTAGTTAATGTCTAATCTGGACAAGGGACGGACAGGTCCTGTGGGATCCATGCCTGGTTCATTTTTATGAACGTCAGCTTGTCCACATTGGCTGTAGACAGGCGGCTGCGTTTGTCTGTAATGACGCCCCCTGCCGTGCTGAATACACGTTCAGACAAAACGCTGGCTGCCGGGCAGGCCAGCACCTCCAAGGCATAAAAGGCTAGCTCTGGCCACGTGGACAATTTAGAGACCCAGAAGTTGAATGGGGCCGAACCATCAGTCAGTACGTGGAGGGGTGTGCACACGTACTGTTCCACCATGTTAGTGAAATGTTGCCTCCTGCTAACACGTTGCGTATCAGGTGGTGGTGCAGTTAGCTGTGGCGTGTTGACAAAAGTTTTCCACATCTCTGCCATGCTAACCCTGCCCTCAGAGGAGCTGGCCGTGACACAGCTGCCTTGGCGACCTCTTGCTCCTCCTCTGCCTTGGCCTTGGGCTTCCACTTGTTCCCCTGTGACATTTGGGAATGCTCTCAGTAGCGTGTCTACCAACGTGCGCTTGTACTCGCGCATCTTCCTATCACGCTCCAGTGCAGGAAGTAAGGTGGGCACATTGTCTTTGTAGCGTGGATCCAGCAGGGTGGCAACCCAGTAGTCCGCACAGGTTAAAATGTGGGCAACTCTGCTGTCGTTGCGCAGGCACTGCAGCATGTAGTCGCTCATGTGTGCCAGGCTGCCCAGGGATAAGGACAAGCTGTCCTCTGTGGGAGGCGTATCGTCATCGTCCTGCCTTTCCCCCCAGCCACGCACCAGTGATGGACCCGAGCTGCGTTGGGTGCCACCCCGCTGTGACCATGCTTCATCCTCATCCTCCTCCACCTCCTCCTCATCCTCGTCCTCCTCGTCCTCCAGTAGTGGGCCCTGGCTGGCCACATTTGTACCTGGCCTCTGCTGTTGCCAAAAACCTCCCTCTGAGTCACTTCGAAGAGACTGGCCTGAAAGTGCTAAAAATGACCCCTCTTCCTCCTCCTCCTCCTCCTCCTCCTGGGCCACCTCCTCTTCCATCATCGCCCTAAGTGTTTTCTCAAGGAGACATAGAAGTGGTATTGTAACGCTGATAACGGTGTCATCGCCACTGGCCATGTTGGTGGAGTACTCGAAACAGCGCAACAGGGCACACAGGTCTCGCATGGAGGCCCAGTCATTGGTGGTGAAGTGGTGCTGTTCTGTAGTGCGACTGACCCGTGCGTGCTGCAGCTGAAACTCCACTATGACCTGCTGCTGCTCGCACAGTCTGTCCAGCATGTGCAAGGTGGAGTTCCACCTGGTGGGCACGTCGCATATGAGGCGGTGAGCGGGAAGGCCGAAGTTACGCTGTAGCGCAGACAGGCGAGCAGCAGCAGGATGTGAACGCCGGAAGCGCGAACAGACGGCCCGCACTTTATGCAGCAGCTCTGACATGTCGGGGTAGTTGTGAATGAACTTCTGCACCACCAAATTCAGCACATGCGCCAAGCAAGGGATGTGCGTCAAATTGGCTAGTCCCAGAGCTGCAACGAGATTTCGCCCATTATCACACACCACCAGGCCGGGCTTGAGGCTCACCGGCAGCAACCACTCGTCGGTCTGTTGTTCTATACCCCGCCACAACTCCTGTGCGGTGTGGGGCCTGTCCCCCAAACATATGAGTTTCAGAATGGCCTGCTGACGTTTACCCCGGGCTGTGCTGAAGTTGGTGGTGAAGGTGTGTGGCTGACTGGATGAGCAGGTGGAAGAAGAGGAGGAGGAAGCCGAGAAGGAGGAGGTGGCAACAGGAGGCAAAGAATGTTGCCCTGCGATCCTTGGCGGCGGAAGGACGTGCGCCAAACAGCTCTCCGCCTGGGGCCCAGCTGCCACTACATTTACCCAGTGTGCAGTTAGGGAGATATAGCGTCCCTGGCCGTGCTTACTGGTCCACGTATCTGTGGTTAGGTGGACCTTGCTACAGATGGCGTTGCGCAGTGCACACTTGATTTTATCGGATACTTGGTTGTGCAGGGAAGGCACGGCTCTCTTGGAGAAGTAGTGCCGGCTGGGAACAACATACTGTGGGACAGCAAGCGACATGAGCTGTTTGAAGCTGTCTGTGTCCACCAGCCTAAATGACAGCATTTCATAGGCCAGTAGTTTAGAAATGCTGGCATTCAGGGCCAGGGATCGAGGGTGGCTAGGTGGGAATTTACGCTTTCTATCAAATGTTTGTGAGATGGAGAGCTGAACGCTGGCGTGTGACATGGTTGAGACGCTTGGTGACGGAGGTGGTGGTGGTGGTGTTGGTGGTACATCCCCTGTTTGCTGGGCGGCAGGTGCCAACGTTCCTCCAGAGGCGGAGGAAGAGGCCGAGGCGGCAGCAGCAGAATAGGCCGAGGCGGCAGCAGCAGAAGAGGTAGCAGGGGGAGCCTGAGTGACTTCCTTGGTTTTAAGGTGTTTACTCCACTGCAGTTCATGCTTTGCATGCAGGTGCCTGGTCATGCAGGTTGTGCTCAGGTTCAGAACGTTAATGCCTCGCTTCAGGCTCTGATGGCACAGCGTGCAAACCACTCGGGTCTTGTCGTCAGCACATTGTTTGAAGAAGTGCCATGCCAGGGAACTCCTTGAAGCTGCCTTTGGGGTGCTCGGTCCCAGATGGCGGCGGTCAGTAGCAGGCGGAGTCTCTTGGCGGCGGGTGTTCTGCTTTTGCCCACTGCTCCCTCTTTTGCTACGCTGTTGGCTCGGTCTCACCACTGCCTCTTCCTCCGAACTGTGAAAGTCAGTGGCACGACCTTCATTCCATGTGGGGTCTAGGACCTCATCGTCCCCTGCATCGTCTTCCACCCAGTCTTGATCCCTGACCTCCTGTTCAGTCTGCACACTGCAGAAAGACGCAGCAGTTGGCACCTGTGTTTCGTCATCATCAGAGACATGCTGAGGTGGTATTCCCATGTCCTCATCATCAGGAAACATAAGTGGTTGTGCGTCAGTGCATTCTATGTCTTTCACCGCTGGGGAAGGGCTAGGTGGATGCCCTTGGGAAACCCTGCCAGCGGAGTCTTCAAACAGCATAAGAGACTGCTGCATAACTTGAGGCTGAGACAGTTTCCCTGGTATGCATGGGGGTGATGTGACAGACTGATGGGGTTGGTTTTCAGGCGCCATCTGTGCGCTTTCTGCAGAAGACTGGGTGGGAGATAATGTGAACGTGCTGGATCCACTGTCGGCCACCCAATTGACTAATGCCTGTACCTGCTCAGGCCTTACCATCCTTAGAACGGCATTGGGCCCCACCATATATCGCTGTAAATTCTGGCGGCTACTGGGACCTGAGGTAGTTGGTACACTAGGACGTGTGGATGTGGCAGAACGGCCACGTCCTCTCCCAGCACCAGAGGGTCCACTAACACCACCACGACCATGTCCACGTCCGCGTCCCTTACTAGATGTTTTTCTCATTGTTATGGTTCACCACAACAACAAATATATTATTTGGCCCAATGTATTGTATTCAAATTCAGCGGGATATAAATTTGAGGCCTAGTATTTAGGCGCTGGGTCACCGGTATGGATTTAGTGACAGAATTAGACTTGGAAATGCACAGAAGCGTGTGTGTGTGAAGTTATTCTGAATGACCCAATGTGCACCTTGAATATTATATACCCTTTTAGGGATAGATTTCAAATAGCTCTGATATAGCAGAAACCACTAAATTATGAAATTGCTAAATTGGGAATTGTACTTCAACCCAGAACAAAAAATGTGCTTTGACGGACACTAAATATCTTGCCCAGCAACAACAGTACAACGGTGGGTAACGAGAGATTTAGAGGGAATTAAATTTGAGGCCTAGTATTTAGGCGCTGGGTCACCGGTATGGATTTAGTGACAGAATTAGACTTGGAAATACACAGTAGCGGGTGTGTGTGAAGTTATTCTGAATGACCCTATGTGCACCTTCAATATTATATACCCTTTTAGGGATAGATTTCAAATAGCTCTGATATAGCAGAAACCACTAAATTATGAAATTGCTAAATTGGGAATTGTACTTCAACCCAGAACAAAAAATGTGCTTTGACGGACACTAAATATCTTGCCCAGCAACAACAGTACAGCGGTGGGTAACGAGAGATTTAGAGGGAATTAAATTTGAGGCCTAGTATTTAGGCGCTGGGTCACCGGTATGGATTTAGTGACAGAATTAGACTTGGAAATGCACAGAAGCGTGTGTGTGAAGTTATTCTGAATGACCCAATGTGCACCTTCAATATTATATACCCTTTTTGGGATAGATTTCAAATAGCTCTGATATAGCAGGAACCACTAAATTATGAAATTGCTAAATTGGGAATTGTACTTCAACCCAGAACAAAAAATGTGCTTTGACGGGCACTAAATAACTTTCCCAGCTACAACAGGACAACGGTAACGAGAGATTTAGAGGGATTTAAATTTGAGGCCTAGTATTTAGGCGCTGGGTGACAGGTATGGGTTTAGTGACAGAATTAGACTTGGAAATACACAGTAGCGGGTGTGTGTGAAGTTATTCTGAATGACCCTATGTGCACCTTCAATATTATATACCCTTTTAGGGATAGATTTCAAATAGCTCTGATATAGCAGAAACCACTAAATTATGAAATTGCTAAATTGGGAATTGTACTTCAACCCAGAACAAAAAATGTGCTTTGACGGACACTAAATATCTTGCCCAGCAACAACAGTACACCGGTGGGTAACGAGAGATTTAGAGGGAATTAAATTTGAGGCCTAGTATTTAGGCGCTGGGTCACCGGTATGGATTTAGTGACAGAATTAGACTTGGAAATACACAGTAGCGGGTGTGTGTGAAGTTATTCTGAATGACCCTATGTGCACCTTCAATATTATATACCCTTTTTGGGATAGATTTCAAATAGCTCTGATATAGCAGGAACCACTAAATTATGAAATTGCTAAATTGGGAATTGTACTTCAACCCAGAACAAAAAATGTGCTTTGACGGGCACTAAATAACTTTCCCAGCTACAACAGGACAACGGTAACGAGAGATTTAGAGGGATTTAAATTTGAGGCCTAGTATTTAGGCGCTGGGTGACAGGTATGGGTTTAGTGACAGAATTAGACTTGGAAATACACAGTAGCGGGTGTGTGTGAAGTTATTCTGAATGACCCTATGTGCACCTTCAATATTATATACCCTTTTTGGGATAGATTTCAAATAGCTCTGATATAGCAGAAACCACTAAATTATGAAATTGCTAAATTGGGAATTGTACTTCAACCCAGAACAAAAAATGTGCTTTGACGGACACTAAATATCTTGCCCAGCAACAACAGTACAGCGGTGGGTAACGAGAGATTTAGAGGGAATTAAATTTGAGGCCTAGTATTTAGGCGCTGGGTCACCGGTATGGATTTAGTGACAGAATTAGACTTGGAAATACACAGTAGCGGGTGTGTGTGAAGTTACTCTGAATGACCCTATGTGCACCTTCAATATTATATACCCTTTTTGGGATAGATTTCAAAGAGCTCTGATATAGCAGGAACCACTAAATTATGAAATTGCTAAATTGGGAATTGTATTTCAACCCAGAACAAGAAATGTGCTTGAACGGACACTAAATAACTCGCCCAGCTACAGCACTAGGGACAGATTTAGCTGGATATAAATTTGAGGCCTAGTATTTAGGCGCTGGGTGACAGGTATGGGTTTAGTGACAGAATTAGACTTGGAAATACACAGTAGCGGGTGTGTGTGAAGTTATTCTGAATGACCCTATGTGCACCTTCAATATTATATACCCTTTTAGGGATAGATTTCAAATAGCTCTGATATAGCAGAAACCACTAAATTATGAAATTGCTAAATTGGGAATTGTACTTCAACCCAGAACAAAAAATGTGCTTTGACGGACACTAAATATCTTGCCCAGCAACAACAGTACAGCGGTGGGTAACGAGAGATTTAGAGGGAATTAAATTTGAGGCCTAGTATTTAGGCGCTGGGTCACCGGTATGGATTTAGTGACAGAATTAGACTTGGAAATACACAGTAGCGGGTGTGTGTGAAGTTATTCTGAATGACCCTATGTGCACCTTCAATATTATATACCCTTTTTGGGATAGATTTCAAATAGCTCTGATATAGCAGGAACCACTAAATTATGAAATTGCTAAATTGGGAATTGTACTTCAACCCAGAACAAAAATGTGCTTTGACGGGCACTAAATAACTTTCCCAGCTACAACAGGACAACGGTAACGAGAGATTTAGAGGGATTTAAATTTGAGGCCTAGTATTTAGGCGCTGGGTGACAGGTATGGGTTTAGTGACAGAATTAGACTTGGAAATACACAGTAGCGGGTGTGTGTGAAGTTATTCTGAATGACCCTATGTGCACCTTCAATATTATATACCCTTTTTGGGATAGATTTCAAATAGCTCTGATATAGCAGAAACCACTAAATTATGAAATTGCTAAATTGGGAATTGTACTTCAACCCAGAACAAAAAATGTGCTTTGACGGACACTAAATATCTTGCCCAGCAACAACAGTACAGCGGTGGGTAACGAGAGATTTAGAGGGAATTAAATTTGAGGCCTAGTATTTAGGCGCTGGGTCACCGGTATGGATTTAGTGACAGAATTAGACTTGGAAATACACAGTAGCGGGTGTGTGTGAAGTTACTCTGAATGACCCTATGTGCACCTTCAATATTATATACCCTTTTTGGGATAGATTTCAAAGAGCTCTGATATAGCAGGAACCACTAAATTATGAAATTGCTAAATTGGGAATTGTATTTCAACCCAGAACAAGAAATGTGCTTGAACGGACACTAAATAACTCGCCCAGCTACAGCACTAGGGACAGATTTAGCTGGATATAAATTTGAGGCCTAGTATTTAGGCGCTGGGTGACCGGTATGGATTTAGTGACAGAATTAGACTGGGATATGGCCAAAAAATGAACAGACTATTGCTGGTTAAATGCACTTGGTGTCACAGCTTCACCCTGATGTAGGCTTTAGCCAAAAAACAACCACACCATTGAGGGTTAAATGCACTTGGTCGCAGCTTGTGCTGGCGCACCACAAGACACAAAATGGCCGCCGATCACCCCAGAAAAATGAGACTGACAAACGGTCTGTGCAGCCTAAAAACAGTGAGCAATTGAGGATCAGCAGCTCAATGATCCACAGCTGCAGATCGATCAGTTAATCAAGTCCTTTGGAGGAGTTAATCTGCCTAATCTCGCCCTACTGTCGCAGCCGCAACCTCTCCCTACGCT
Source organism: Bufo gargarizans (assembly GCF_014858855.1). Lineage (NCBI taxonomy): Eukaryota > Metazoa > Chordata > Amphibia > Anura > Bufonidae > Bufo > Bufo gargarizans. Next base: position 262,342,655 of record NC_058081.1, on the reverse strand, counting down.
AATCAGAGCAGAGTGACGGGCGGCGCTATGTGACTCCAGCTTAAATAGAGGCTGGGTCACATGGTGCTCTGGCCAATCACAGCCATGCCAATAGTAGGCATGGCTGTGATGGCCTCTTGGGGCAAGTAGTATGACGCTTGTTGATTGGCTGCTTTGCAGCCTTTCAAAAAGCGCCAAGAAAGCGTCACAAAAGCGCGAAGAAAGCGACGAACACCGAACCCGAACCCGGACTTTTACGAAAATGTCCGGGTTCGGGTCCGTGTCACGGACACCCCAAAATTCGGTACGAACCCGAACTATACAGTTCGGGTTCGCTCATCCCTACTCGTAACTAATTGTTGTTATGTGATTTCACTCATTTGGGTTTAGTATTTACCCAATTAAACTAAAACAGTCCAACCCAGAAAGCTACAACTTGCTCTTTATAAGTATTTTCTCTGAAAAGACACTTTCTTTCTCTGTTCGCTTTTCTATCACAGTAAAGACATTAGCTCTGGTAGCAGGATGAGAACTGTACCATATGTCATACAAGAAGGCAATGAATGGTGCTAAAGACAAAGTAACAAACCTTTTAAGCTCTTGTATGATAGATAGATAGATAGATAGATAAAGAGATATAGAGATAGATAAATGATAGATGGATATAGAGATAGATAGATTATATGTGATATATATATATATATATATATATATATATATATATATATATATATATTGCAAAAAAGGGCAGCACTCCAGAAAGTAAAAATGCAAAAATTGCTTTATTTACCCATATGGGACATGCAAAAAAACTAGGCTTGAGAAAGGCTCCTGCATAGAGCCGAAACGTTGCATGTCCCATATGGGTAAATAAAGCAATTTTTGCATTTTTACTTTCTGGAGTGCTGCCCTTTTTGCAATTTTTATCTATTTGGATTGGCTTATATCCACATTGGGCCAGCTGCACCCGTTTTTTTGACGGTGCTGCCACTTTGTCTTTTTGTTTTTATATATATATATATATATATATATATATATATACAGAGAGAGAGAGAGAGAGAGAGAAAGATAGGCAGATACATAAATGACAGATGGATATAGAGATAAATAGATATGAGATAGATAGATATATAGATAGATAGATACATAGATAGACCAAATACACACAGTCTAATCTGTATGGGGAAGCAAAGGATCAGTTATAATTAGAGATGACGATGAGCGAATTTTAACAAAAAATTTTGGGGAAAATTTGGTTCGATCCGAATATATTTGCGGTGAATTTTGTTAAAAAAACAGCTATTTCCTGGCTGCAGAGAGCATTTGTAGTGGTGTAGAACACTGTGCCTTGAAGTAACACGTATAGGGAGTCTGCTTTGGTAGTGAAATAATACTGTCAGTATGACATGCAGATGACAGGTGTCAGAATCACTGCACACTTCACTTATTTGGATAGTCAAGTGGCCAAAACTGACCAAACAACTCAAATATGAACTCACAAGCCGATGTTAGTGCCAAGAAGAAGCAAACTCCTTTTACACTGTGATTCAGCTGATTCCACATAGATGTCAACAGAATTTGTTCTACTAAACTGTTATACAAGTAGAGACCCCCCGACAGAGTGGAGAGGGGGTCAGCAGTAGGTTGGTGTTGACGTCACTGATTATTTTGCCCTTCCTCTGATCCGTCAAAACAATAACCCCCCAAAAATGGACCTTGTCTGTGGAGCATCTGCCTTCACTCGGTCAGCATTTGTTCAGTAATCCATCAGTATTGATAATGCCAAAATAAATAGGAGTGGATCCAAAACAGATATGACACGTGAACGGAATATTTGCAAGTCTTCTGTGTTTCCCAATTCTGATGGGACCATACAGGCCCTACAGCTGCTACACAGAGAGGATCCTTTGTGCATCTCATTTTACCTTCCTTCTGACAGATCAGAAGAAGGATCAAATAAATGATAATGTCAACCAATGCAAAAAGGCTAAATATGGCTCAGTCATGAAGTGAGGAGGGTGGGAACAGCATGAGAAGTCCACAGAGTGGCCCTATAACATAGTGGTCTGGTGGAAGCAGCATGAGGAGACCACAGAGTAGCCCAAAGGCAGAGTCTGTAGGTGGCGGCAGCATGAGAAGACTACAAAGTGGCAAGGTAACATAGTGTGGAGTTGGCAGCAGCAGGATAAGACCACAGAGTGGCAAGGTGACATAGTGTGGAGGTGGCAGCAGCATCAGGAGGCCATAGAGTGGCACAATGACAGAGTTTAGAGGTGGTGGCAGCATCAGAAGACCACAGAGTGGCAAGGTGACATAGTATGGAGGTGGCAGACATAGTGTGGAGGTAGCAGCAGCATGAGGAGACCACAGATTGGCAAGGTGCAGTGGTGTACCGCCAATATAGGCAGACCACACCGTCGCATTGGGGCCCATGGCACAGGGGGGCCCAAAGTGCATGGAAGGCCCCGTCCCCTACTCTGCACAGACAGTTTAATCATAGATATGGGCTAATGTTAACATGGGTTAATATGGACCGCCCCCCCATCCCCATCTATCGAGAATGCAGGCTGAGGACCGCAGGGCAGCAGTATTATACTTCAGCATACATCAGCTGATGCTGGTTGATGCTGCCCGATCCACGCTCAGAAGGAAGCATGCAGAGGTCAGGAAGAAAATAACCTCTCTGTATGCTATCAGCGTTGCTCCCCCTCCTCCTCCTCCGTGCCTCCTGACTGCTCCTCTCCTGCACAGTTAAGTGACCAATCTGTGTTTGTTGCGTGTGTGTATATATATATATATATATATATATATATGTATATATAGGAATCTATGTATATATGTGTTTATATATAGATCTCTAGGTATGCATGTTTGTATATGTGTCCATATTTATCTATGCATGCATGTGTTTATTTATTTATTGATATGTGCCTATATATATACACTCACCTAAAGAATTATTAGGAACACCATACTAATACGGTGTTGGACCCCCTTTTGCCTTCAGAATTGCCTTAATTCTACGTGGCATTGATTCAACAAGGTGCTGATAGCATTCTTTAGAAATGTTGGCCCATATTAATAGGATAGCATCTTGCAGTTTATGGAGATTTGAGGGATGCACATCCAGGGCACGAAGCTCCCGTTCCACCACATCCCAAAGATGCTCTATTGGGTTGAGATCTGGTGACTGTGGGGGCAATTTTAGTACAGTGAACTCATTGTCATGTTCAAGAAACCAATTTGAAATGATTCGAGCTGTGTGACATGGTGCATTATCCTGCTGGAAGTAGCCATCAGAGGATGGGTACATGGTTGTCATGAAGGGATGGACATGGTCAGAAACAATGCTCAGGTAGCCCGTGGCATTTAAACGATGGCCAATTGGCACTAAGGGGCCTAAAGTGTGCCCAGAAAACATCCCCCATGCCATTACACCACCACCACCAGCATGCACAGTGGTAACAAGGCACGATGGATACATGTTCTCATTCTGTTTACGCCAAATTCGGATTCTACCATTTGAATGTCTCAACAGAAATCGAGACTCAGCAGACCAGGCAACATTTTTCCAGTCTTCAACCGTCCAATTTTGGTGAGCTTGTGCAAATTTTAGCCTCTTTTTCCTATTTGTAGTGGAGATAAGTGGTACCTGGTGGGGTCTTCTGCTGTTGTAGCCCACCTTTCTTTCCCATTCTGATATTCAGTTTTGAGTTCAGGAGATTGTCTTGACCAGGACCACAACCCTACATGCATTGAAGCAACTGCCATGTGATCGGTTGACTAGATAATCGCATTAATGAGAAATAGAACAGGTGTTCCTAATAATTCTTTAGGTGAGTGTATATATATATATATATAGTGGGGTTTTGCTCTGGTAGACAGGCTAGCGGACGCAGTATAGAGGCAATCACAAAGTCTTTAACTTAAACAGTTTGGTGTTTATTCAAAATGAACGTTCACAGTATTAGTGCTTGTTCACACCATGCAATGTCAATAGAACAAAATCTTCACCTGGTTAGCAGTTTTCCTTCCGCAGTCCACAGCAGGCTTTAGGGGCCTGTTTCCCGACATGCGGCTCTCAGCCCTTTAGCACGACACAAATTTGCAGGTCCCAAAACACAAAGACTTCCCAGCTTCTCTGTTAGATGGAGGATAAACCACACCCAGCTGAGACTGCTGGCTGGGTTTTAAATAGGTCAAAAAAGACCTGGCCTGGAGTGTCACCTGGCCTGGAGTGTCACCCACCCAGCACTTTAGCTACTCCCAGTAAGAGCCAGCCCGGATCGGCTTTACAGCCATAATAACAACAAAACTGTGTCAGTCAGCACTATCTGCCGCTAACACTTAATACTACCGGCTCTTACCTCACAGAGGCCAGGAATCTCGTGACATATACCTTCCATCAATGACGGCCCCTTGCACCTTCCTACAATATACAGTTGCAAGAAAAAGTATGTGTACCCTTTGGAATTATATGGATTTCTGCACAAATTGGTCATTGTAGGTGGAAAAAGTATGTGAACCCTTAGACTAATGACATCTCCAAGAGCTAATTGGAGTGAGGTGTCAGCCAACTGGAGTCCAATCAATGAGATGAGATTGGAGGTGTTGGTTACAGCTGCCCTGCCCTATACAAATCACACACCGGTTCTGGGTTTGCTTTTCACAAGAAGCATGTGAATGATGCTTCGCACAAAAGAGCTCTCAGAAGACCTACGATTAAGAATTGTTGACTTCCATAAAACTGGAAAGGGTTATAAAAGTATCTCCAAAAGCCTTGCTGTTCATCAGTCCACGGTAAGACAAATTGTGTATAAATAGAGAAAGTTCACCACTGTTGCTACTCTCCCTAGGAGTGGCTGTCCTGTAAAGATGACTGTAAGAGCACAGCGCAGACTGCTCAATGAGGTAAAGAAGAATCCTAGAGTGTCAGCTAAAGACTTTCAAAAGTCTCTGGCATATGCTAACATCCCTGTTAGCAAATCTACGATATGTAAAACACTAAACAATGGATGGATTTCATGGGAGGATACCACAGAGGAAGCCACTGCTGTCCAAAAAAACACTGCTGCACGTTTACAGTTTGCACAAGAAAACCTGGATGTTCCACAGCAGTATTGGCAAAATATTCTGTGGAAAGATTAAACCAAAGTTGAGTTGTTTGGAAGAAACACACAACACTATGTGTGGAAAAAAGAGGCACAGCACACCAACATCAAAACCTCATCCCAACTGTGAATTATGGTGGTGGGGGCATCATGGTTTAGGGGTGCTTTGCTGCATCAGGGCCTGGATGGATTGCTATCATTGAAGGAAAAATGAATTCCCAAGTTTATCAAGACATTTTGCAGGAGAACTTAAGGCCATTGTCATGTCTTACCTTCTTGCTGTTCTCCTTCGTTTGACATGTGCTGGCGGCCATCTTGGTTTCTGGGTTTCTTGTAGCCTCCCACCCTGCGGCTTCTCCTTCCCACTGGGAGGAGCTGGATGCCTAGCTCATATATATAGGAGGTCTGTGGCTTCAGTTCCTTGCTTGGTCCTCCTGTGTTCACATGCTTCTAAGACTGCTGCTGCTTCTGGTTCCTGATCCTGGCTTCGTCTGACTACCCTGCTGGTTCCTGATCCAGGCTTCGTCTGACTACCCTGCTGGTTCCTGATCCAGGCTTCGTCTGACTACCCTTCTGGTTCCTGACCTCTGGCTTCGCAAGACCCTGCTTCGGTTTAGCCATCCGTTTGGACTTTTGCCTCACAGCTTGATTTTCAATAAAGCCTTCTTATTTCCACTTATCTCTTGTTGTACGTCTGGTTCATGGTTCCATGACATTAGGACCAAGCCATGAATTCTGACGGTACAGGGCCATCCTCGCTACCTACGCTGGTTGCCAGACTTGATCAGCAGGATCACCTGTTGGGTCGGTTCGCTGTGGTGTTGCAAACCCTGCTTGAACGCACGGCTCATTTAGCTTCCATTGCCGATGGGTCGGTTGTCGCTCCTGGGCCCGCTCCTACTGCCGCTCCGGTTGTTGCGCCAGAGTCTACCCCGACACCTGTTGCTGCGCCTGCGGTGTTTCGGGGTATGACCGGTTCTGCCCCCCTTCCACAGCGCTTTGGGGGAGAGCCAACTCAGTGCCGAGGTTTCCTTAACCAGGTGGGCATTTATTTCGAGTTGCTGCCACATGCCTTTCCTACTGAGAGATCAAAGGTGGGCTTCTTGATCTCGCTGCTCTCGGACAAGGCCTTGGCCTGGGCCAGCCCTTTATGGGAGAACAACAATCCGGTGGTTGCCGAGTTTTCCGGTTTTGTTGCTTCTCTTCGGAAGGTATTCGATGTGCCGGCTCGTGCTGCCTCTGCTGCGAAGCTCCTTATGTCCATCAGACAGGGTTCACGATCCGTAGCTGAATACGCCATTGAGTTTCGTACCCTGGCAGCAGAGGTGGGCTGGAATAATGAGGTTCTGGTCGCTGCTTTCTCTCATGGTCTTTCGGATGCCTTGAAGGATGAGGTTGCAGCTAAGGACCTACCAGTGGAGCTCGAGTCTCTTATTTCTTTCCTGATTTTGATTGACACCAGACTCAGGGAGAGACCTTCCTTTAAGGAGAGCCTGCGGAGGTCTTCTAACAGATTGGCGCCTACGTTTGCTGTCCCACCCGTGCCTCCCTCTCCTCCCACGCCTCCTGGGGATGACTTGTCTGGGGGTGAACCCATGCAGCTGGGGTTTGCTCACCTGTCCGAGGGGGAGAGGGCACTCCGGAGACGCGAGGGCCGATGCATGTACTGTGGTCTCGGTGGGCATTTTCGGTTGGCATGCCCGAACCGTCCGGGAAACGCTCGCACCTGAGATCCTGTCGGGGGCAGATCTTGGGTGGAGTCTCCTCGTCCCCAGTTTCCCGTGTTGACAAACCACTGATTACTGTTGTCCTCTCCTGGGTCGGGGGCTCGGTGACGACCCAGGCGTTGGTGGACTCTGGTGCTGGTGGTTTGTTCATTGATAGTGTGTTCGCTGCTGCCAATTCCATTCCTCTGCAGCCTCGAGGTTCCCCACTGGCTCTTGAGGCGATAGACGGCAGACCCCTTCTGCCGCCACACGTGACTCATGAGACCCTTCCAGTGGGGATGGCCATTGGTGCCGTTCACAGAGAGTCGGTCTGTCTCCAGGTTATTTCGTCTCCACACTACTCGGTGGTCTTGGGGTACCCCTGGCTCCAGAAGCATAATCCGACTTTCGATTGGAGATCGGCCGAGATCCTCTCGTGGTCACCGCAGTGTGGGGCTAGTTGCATCCATGGGTCTGTCAAGTTTCTGTGTACTTCCTCGGACTCTCTGTTGCCTCCTGAATACGAGGAGTACCGGGATGTATTCAATAAGGTGCGTGCGGTTGCCCTACCTCCGCACCGCCCATACGATTGTGCCATAGAGTTACAATCTGGTGCCGTTCCTCCTCGTGGCAAGGTCTATCCACTGTCGGTAGCGGAGAATGAGGCCATGGAGGAGTACGTGAGGGAGGCGCTTTCACGCGGACACATTCGCAAATCCTCGTCCCCGGCAGGGGCTGGATTTTTCTTTGTGAAAAAGAAGGGCGGTGAGTTGAGGCCTTGCATCGATTACAGGGGTCTCAATCGCATCACGATCAAGAACGCTTACCCGATACCCTTGATTTCCGAGCTGTTCGATCGCCTCAAAGGGGCCACGGTCTTTACCAAACTCGACCTGAGGGCGGCATATAACCTGGTAAGGATCAAGGCGGGCGATGAGTGGAAGACCGCGTTTAACACCAGGACCGGTCATTATGAATCCTTGGTTATGCCCTTTGGGTTGTGCAATGCGCCCGCAGTCTTCCAGGAATTCATCAACGATGTTTTCCGTGACCTGTTGCAGCAGTGTGTGGTGGTCTATTTGGATGACATCTTGGTATATTCTGAATCCATGGAGGCCCACATTCTGGATGTCAGACGAGTGTTGCAACGGTTACGAGAGAACAAGCCTTGAGAAATGCGAATTTCACCGATCCCAGGTAACCTTCTTAGGTTACATCATTTCCGCTGAGGGGTTCTCCATGGATCCTGAGAAGGTTTCGGCTGTCTTACAGTGGCCCCAGCCCAGTGGTCTTCGTGCCCTGCAGCGCTTTTTGGGCTTCGCCAATTATTATCGGAAGTTTATCAGGGACTTTTCCATGCTAGCCAAGCCTCTCACGGATCTGACCAGGAAGGGCAGTAATCCCCAGGTCTGGCCGCTCGAGGCCATCCGAGCTTTTGAGGCTCTAAAGTCCGCCTTTGTGTCGGCTCCGATTCTGTCGCATCCCAACCCTGGGTTGCCTTTTGTCCTCGAGGTGGACGCGTCTGAGACGGGAGTAGGCGCCCTTCTGTCTCAGCGTAGAACACCAGAGGGTCCTCTGCTTCCTTGTGGGTTTTACTCCCGGAAACTGTCTTCCGCGGAGTGCAACTATCAGATTGGTGACAGGGAGTTATTGGCCATCGTGCAGGCCCTTAAAGAATGGAGGCACTTGCTCGAGGGCTCGGTGGTTCCGGTTCTCATCCTGACGGACCACAAGAATCTGACCTACCTCTCTGAGGCCAAGAGATTGACACCACGTCAGGCCAGATGGGCTCTGTTCTTGTCACGTTTTAATTACGTGGTCTCCTACCTACCCGGTTCCAAGAACATCAGAGCGGATGCCTTATCACGGCAGTACTCCGAGCTGTCCGGGGAGGAGTCGATTCCGACTTCGGTCATGCCTCCGAATCAAATCCTGGCCGCCATTCGCACCAGCCTGACCTCTCCCCTGGGTGAGCAGATTTTGGCGGCTCAATCTGGTGCTCCCTCTGGGAGACCCAACGGCAGATGTTTTGTGCCTGAGGAGTTGCGCACTCGGTTGTTGCGAACCTACCATAACTCCAAGGCCGCGGGGCATCCTGGAAAGAATCAGCTGTCATGGGCTGTTTCACGTCTGTTCTGGTGGCCTTCTCTACGTTCCGACATCGCCGCATATGTAGCGGCATGCTCCGTTTGTGCCCAGAGTAAATCCCCTCGGCACCGTCCGTTGGGCCTTTTGCAACCCATAGCCACCGGGGAGCGTCCATGGTCACACCTGGGGATGGATTTCATTGTGGACCTCCCTGCATCCCGAGGCCATACGGTCATTCTCATGATTGTGGATCGGTTTTCCAAAATGTGCCACTGTGTTCCTCTCAAAAAGTTACCCTCTGCACGAGAGTTGGCCACGATTTTTGCCAGGGAGGTCTACCGGTTGCACGGTTTGCCCAAGGAGATTGTGTCGGATCGGGGGAGTCAGTTTGTGTCCAGGTTCTGGCGCTCCTTTTGCTCCCAGTTGGGGATTCATCTCTCTTTCTCCTCGGCCTACCACCCTCAGTCCAATGGGGCCGCAGAACGATCCAATCAGGCCTTGGAGCAATTCCTTTGTTGCTATGTCTCCGATCACCAAGACAATTGGGTTGACCTCCTGCCTTGGGCTGAGTTTGCCAGGAACACGGCGGTGAACTCTTCCTCTGGGACGTCTCCCTTCATGGCCAATTATGGGTTCCAACCTGCCGTGTTACCGGAGGTATTCTCTCCCCAGGATATTCCGGCTGTGGAGGATCACCTTTCCGTCCTACGTGCTTCTTGGGTACAGATCCAGAGGTCCCTTGAGGTCTCTGCGCAGCGCCAGAGACTCCAGGCTGATCGCAGACGAGCGCCCGCTCCTTCCTACCAGGTCAGAGACCGCGTATGGTTGTCCACCCGCAACCTCAACCTTCGAGTGCCCACTCCCAAGCTGGCGCCTCGCTTTGTTGGTCCCTTCCGAGTGCTTCGCAGGGTAAACCCGGTAGCCTATGCCCTTGCGCTTCCTCCTGGCATGCGGATCTCCAACGTGTTTCATGTCTCCCTGTTGAAGCCACTGGTGTGTAATCGTTTCACTTCCTCGGTTCCTCGGCCTCGTCCGGTCCAAGTGGGCAATCGTGAGGAGTATGAGGTGAGCAATATCCTGGACTCACGCCTGGTCCAGCGGTCGGGTGCAGTTTTTGGTCCATTGGCGTGGTTATGGTCCAGAGGAGCGTTCCTGGGTTCCCTCCGCAGATGTCCATGCTCCTGCCTTGCTCCGAGCCTTCCACGCACGCTTCCCTCAGAAACCGTTCTTTACTCCGCGGAGGAGGGGCCCTTGAGGGGGAGGTACTGTCATGGTCTTACCTTCTTGCTGTTCTCCTTCGTTTGACATGTGCTGGTGGCCATCTTGGTTTCTGGGTTTCTTGTAGCCTCCCACCCTGCGGCTTCTCCTTCCCACTGGGAGGAGCTGGATGCCTAGCTCATATATATATAGGAGGTCTGTGGCTTCAGTTCCTTGCTTGGTCCTCCTGTGTTCACATGCTTCTAAGACTGCTGCTGCTTCTGGTTCCTGATCCTGGCTTCGTCTGACTACCCTGCTGGTTCCTGATCCAGGCTTCGTCTGACTACCCTGCTGGTTCCTGATCCAGGCTTCGTCTGACTACCCTTCTGGTTCCTGACCTCTGGCTTCGCAAGACCCTGCTTCGGTTTAGCCATCCGTTTGGACTTTTGCCTCACAGCTTGATTTTCAATAAAGCCTTCTTATTTCCACTTATCTCTTGTTGTACGTCTGGTTCATGGTTCCATGACAGCCATCTGTCCACCAGCTGAAGATCAACAGAAGATGGGTGTTGCAACAGGACAATGACTCAAAGAAAATACGCCTTCTGGAGTGGCCCAGTCAGAGTCCTGACCTCAACCCGATTGAGATGCTGTGGCATGACCTCAAGAAAGTGATTCACACCAGACATCCCAAGAATATTGTTGAACTGAAACAGTTCTGTAAAGAGGAATGGTCAAGAACTACTTCTGACCGTTGTGCACGTCTGATCTGCAACTACAGGAAACGTTTGGTTGAAGTTATTGCTGCCAAAGGAGGTTCAACCAGTTATTAAATCCAAGGGTTCACATACTTTTTCTACCTGCACTGTGAATGTTTACATGGTGTGTTCAATAAAAACATGGTAACATTTAATTCTTTGTGTGTTATTAGTTTAAGCAGACTGTGATTGTCTATTGTTGTGACTTAGATGAAGATCAGATCACATTTTATGACCAATTTGTGCAGAAATCCATATAATTTCAATGGGTTTACATACCTTACTTTTTCTTGCAACTGTGTATGTATGCATGTATATATGTGTCTATATATATATATATATATGTAAGGTTGTGTATATCTAAGTATATATATATATATATATATATATATATACATATATACACACTCACCTAAATAATTATTAGGAACACCTGTTCTATTTCTCATTAATGCGATTATCTAGTCAACCAATCACATGGCAGTTGCTTCAATGCATGTAGGGTTGTGGTCCTGGTCAAGACAATCTCCCGAACTCCAAACTGAATGTCAGAATGGGAAAGAAAGGTGATTTAAGCAATTTTAAGCGTGGCATGGTTGTTGGTGCCAGACGAGCCGGTCTGAGTATTTCACAATCTGCTCAGTTACTGGGATTTTCACACACAACCATTTCTAGGGTTTACAAAGAATGGTGTGAAAAGGGAAAAACATCCAGTATGCGGCAGTCTTGTGGACGAAAATGCCTTGTAGAGGTCAGAGGAGAATGGGCCGACTGATTCAAGCTGATAGAAGAGCAACGTTGACTGAAATAACCACTCGTTACAACCGAGGTATGCAGCAAAGCATTTGTGAAGCCACAACACGCACAACCTTGAGGCGGATGGGCTACAACAGCAGAAGACACCACCGGGTACCACTCATTTCCACTACAAATAGAAAAGAGGCTACAATTTGCACAAGCTCACCAAAATTGGACTGTTGAAGACTGGAAAAATGTTGCCTGGTCTGATGAGTCTCGATTTCTGTTGAGACATTCAAATGGTAGAGTCCGAATTTGGCGTAAACAGAATGAGAACATGTATCCATCATGCCTTGTTACCACTGTGCAGGCCGGTGGTGGTGGTGTAATGGTGTGGGGAATGTTTTCTGGGCACACTTTAGGCCACTTAGTGCCAATTGGCCATCATGTAAATGCCACGGGCTACTTGAGCATTGTTTCTGACCATGTCCATCCCTTCATGACCACCATGTACCCATCCTCTGATGGCTACTTCCAGCAGGATAATGCACCATGTCACAAAGCTCGAATCATTTCAAATTGGTTTCTTGAATATGACAATGAGTTCACTGTACTAAAATAGCCCCCACAAGCAGATCTCAACCCAATAGAGCATCTTTGGGCTGTGGTGGAACGGGAGCTTCGTTCCCTGGATGTGCATCCTTCAAATCTCCATCAACTGCAAGATGCTATCCTATCAATATGGGTCAACATTTCTAAAGAATGCTATCAGCACCTTGTTGAATCAATGCCACGTATAATTAAGTCTTGAAAAGGAAAAAAAAGGCTGAAAGAACCACAATGTTCGGCGCCAGTCAAAGGGGAAGGAGACAATACCTATATTTGTAAGGAATATATATTTTTTCAACACGTGCGGATCAGTGATAGAAAGTCGCATTTGAAATCTAGAGATATTAAGACCAGCTACAATACAGCGCACCACCACACCATTTCTTCATCCACAACAGCATCGCACCATACCAAAACCTTTCTGAATAGCAGATTTCAGAAATCCTATAGACCAACGTATTCTGATATCATTAAAACAGACCCCATTCCCAAACCATCCCAATCTGTAGTGGTGGCTAAAATTCAGACAAATTCCAGTATTAGGAATCAAAAAGATAGGACTAGTAATCAAAATAACCCAGCAAACAAGGGAAATGACCAAAAGAAATCAATTATGAACCTTATCCAGTTCTCCCCCAGTATTCCTTTAGATACACATAAAGAATCTTTTGTTTATGAATCCCCTCCTTTAGACAAGCCCCCTGGAACCACCATGGCAAATCATACCCCTGGAGACCTTTCTATTCTCACCACTCCTGAACCTCATCACGTACAAGGGTCAGATACCACTGTACCAACAGTATTAGATGGTCCAGTACCAGCTAGACATATAGATCTGGATTCAGAGGATCTACGTACAACCCTAGAGGACCTAGCTCTCAACATTTCTACCTGTTCCAATTCTACTGTACAGTCAGAATTTTTTTTAGCACTTCCCACCAACCTCTCAGAGAGTCCTTTTTTAGGACTTGTAGTACCAGACAACTCCCCTCCACCGAGACTGACCCCCCCCGGTGCGAGCAACAGTAACCTCTTTTCAACCAATCAGTCCCTTTTTCACCCCAACCAATTTAATATCGAAAATTTCCCCTCATGCAAAGAAAAATCTGAAGATAACACATTTCTTCACTCCTGTATCCAGCTCCAGAAAACGTCCAAAAGAAGGACTAGAGGATGCAGAGGAGGAAAATCTAGACGCACCAGAAAAGAAAAAATCAAAGACACACTATTCAAAGATCCTAGATTTCCAACAGACGACACCACTTCAATCTTCCCCTCAAGCGATACTGATAGCACCAATAACCAAAAACTAGAAAGAGAGAAGGGAATTTTCAACCTTTCTAGTTATACCCTTCATTCGGATGAGATCAGAATCCTGAGCAAAGGATTATCCTTTTGCCCCACCAATTCACCTGACCCATTTGAATTGTTTATAGATTTGAACAAGTTTATTAGGAAACTAACATTAAAACGCCACTTTAGAATAAAAGAGCTCATCACACCACAGAGAGAGAATACTGATCCATCCGATAAACACCCCTCGGATTCCTCTAGTGACAATAGGGATGAAAAACCACCATTTCCCCCTATACCATCTAATTTACAAAAGAACTCGACATTCTACCCTATAGAACACCGAGGCCCCCAACTGGAGAGCTACTACACAATGGTTTTAGATGACTTCAAGAATCTTTGTGAAAACAACAAGACTACACTTGGAGGCCACAATTTAACAACAGTAGAAAGGAAAGCACTAAAAACACTCAAAGATAATAAGAACATCACTATTAAAAATGCGGACAAAGGAGGGGGAGTGGTTATCCTTAGTACGGATTACTATCTAACTGAAGCCAATAGGATCCTATCCGATCCTGAGTACTACAGTACTCTCAAAGAGGACCCAACTAATATTTTTAAAAAAGCTCTAACAATGTTGGTAGAGCAAGGCTTTCATTCAAATGTCATTAATAAAAAAGAGAAACTGTTTTTATCTCCATCTCATCCATCTTTGGCTAAATTCTATTTTCTCCCAAAAATCCACAAATCGCTGGTTAACCCCCCAGGCCGACCTATAATTTCAGGTATAAATTCACTAACTTCAAACCTCTCAGCATACGTAGACTTTCATTTACAAAAGCATGTGCAGTCATTACCGTCATACCTCAAAGACACTCCCCATCTTATCAAGTCCCTACAAGATATCTGATGGCAGAAGGAGTATATCTGGGTAACGTTAGACGTCACTTCTTTATATAGCAACATCAAACATGAACTTGGGATAACAGCGGTAAGACATTATCTCAGTCAAGACTCCTCCATGCCAGATACACAAAAGGAATTTCTTTTGAATTCAATAGAATTTATTCTATCACACAATTACTTCAATTTCAATGATCAGTTCTATATTCAAATTAAAGGTACCGCGATGGGGACTAAGTTTGCCCCATCGTATGCAAACCTATTTATGGGAATGTTTGAGAAACATTTCGGCCTTCTCTCCCACCCCAGAATAAAATTCTACAAGCGTTATATAGATGATATGCTGTTCATTTGGGAAGGAACCAGCGAAGAACTTATATGCTTTTTCAATAACCTGAAAACGAATGACTGGGGTTTATCCTTCACCATGGAACAGCATCGCACCAGAGCCATCTTCTTGGATATCCATATAGAATCGGGGTCTGAGTCCATCACGACAAAGACACACTTTAAAAAGGTAGACGCCAATAGCTACCTTGAATTCAAGAGCTGTCATTTCTCTAAATGGAAAAAAAACATACCATTTAGTCAAATGAAACGGATAAGAAGGAATTGCTCGGATAATCGAGTTTTACGCGAACAACTTTCTATCCTACAGACCCGTTTTAAAGAGAAAGGCTATCCCAGATCCCTAGTCCAGGACTCTGTGAAAAGAACACTCAAACTGAGCCAAATTGAAGCTCTGTTACCTAAGAAAACCATGTTGATTTCAAGTAAAGTACCACAATTCAATCTCATCACCCAATACAATAATAAACATACAGAAATAAAAAAAATAATAAACAAACACTGGAATATTCTCCTAAAAGACCCCATTTTGAAGGATATCCTATCTGCCACTCCAACCCTCACGTTTAGAAGGGCCCCCACCCTTAAAAACATTCTGGCCCCGTCCTGCCCGAACTTTACAAAAAATAAAAAAGCTAACCATGGGGACACTACGAAAGGGGTATTTAAATGCGGTACAAAGAGGTGCAAATGTTGCCATATGATAACTCATGGGCTAAAAGATATCTTAATCCCAGGCACTCCTGATACCTATACCTTTAGACATAACATGAATTGCGGGACAAGATCTGTCATTTACCTACTAGAATGCCCTTGCAAGCTCCTCTATGTTGGAAGAACAACACAAACTCTAAGAGAGCGTATGAACGAGCACCGCTCGAACATAAAAAGACAGATTTTTACACATAGTGTTCCCAAGCATTTTCAGGAGTCCCACAATAGTGACGCAACACTGCTAAAAGTTACACCCCTCGAATGGGTACCCCAATCATATCAATGTTTATCACGTAAAGAGATGTATTGGATTTATCGCCTTAACACATTGTCCCCTTTTGGCCTTAATGAAACCCTGGAGTATACCAACTATTGATCATTGAGCCTTGAATCTAGCCACAAATTTTTTATACGTATTTTTATTCTCATATTTTTTTTATATAATTTTTTTATATAATTTTTTCCATTATATCATTATATCATTATATTTTTATGATATATTTTTATGATGTATATTCCATTGGATTCGGTAGGAAAGACATAGCAGAAATGTATTTTATTATGCATTTTATCAGTGTTCTTTTTATCACCTCATTTAGTAATGTTTTTATTTTTTTATATACATATATATATATATATATATATATATATTTGTGTTAGGTGCTTACGGTAGTACAGAGAAGAGCCCTGGAATGCAGGGAAAGAAATGCAGTCGGTTGTGATGTGCCGAAACCGAGGATGAGGTAGGCCTAAGAAAGAAGAGGGCCCACCCAAGGAAAAGACATAAGAGAAATGAGTTGTAAATGAGTGGAGTGGTGGGAGGGACAAAGCTCAGACCTCAGACGGTGCAGGAGCCAGGTAAGGGGGGTGCCCTAAATAGGCTGGAGGCGGACCTCAGCCCCTCCCACAAATCCAGGCAAATGCCTTAATACTTGTGTTAGGTGCTTACGGTAGTACAGAGAAGAGCCCTGGAATGCAGGGAAAGAAATGCAGTCGGTTGTGGTGTGCCGAAACCGAGGATGAGGTAGGCCTAAGAAAGAAGAGGGCAAAAATGGAAATAACCAGTTTATTTGTAACCAATAAAACATGTACACAGCTCAACCCGACAAGCTTTGGAAAGCCACTCTTAACTCATGCGCTGGATTGGGAATGTACCGCGCATATGCGGACGACTTCCAGCATCCCAATTTCTTGATAACATGGGTAGGGATGTTGGCACTGGAGGCCGTGGATGCCGCTCCAATGCGAAAGGAGTGCCCCGAGTAGCTGCCAGCGTTTAGGCCCAGTTGGGTGAGAAAAGACCTGACATGGATCATGAAGGTGGTCGTGGTGAGCACCGATCCATGCACTTGGAGTAGCGGTTGAGAGGGTAGGAACCTGTGAAGCTGACTGTAGGTGTCCAGTACCCTCACCGGGCACCATTTGTTGTGCGTGGGGTAATATGAGATGTTGACGGGTGAATGCTGACTACTTTTGGACTGAGGTAGGGTCAGGATGTAGTGATCCAGGTGTTTGGATAAGTGGGAGACGAGGAGACAAGGTGAGGTTTGGGACGTGGATGTGGTAGTGAATTCCCCGGGCCTCAGGAACCCGTAGAAGGCTAAGTAAATTGCGGTTTTGATGACAGCGTTGGTATTTGAATCAAAAGGCGTGGCGTCCAGCAGGTCGGATAACGCCTTGAAGACATGACTGTCGATGGGCAGCCTTTGGGCTGGACGCGCGGGTTCCGTCTTCTGAATGCCTCTGAGTATTGTTTTGATTTGGTGGGAGGCCATGAAGCTGGTGTAGTTAGGGTGCAAGATTAGCATGTGATGTTGGATGCCAGTGAGATATAGTTTGATGGTGTTGTATGACATTTTGAGTTTGAGGTGGCAAAAGGAAGCAAATCCCAAAACAGATGACATGATGAAAGGGTGCGTGATGTTGTGTTCTACCAGGAATCTGTTGAAAAGCGTGAACGCTCTGTTGTATGTCCTATGTGTATTGACTGATAGTGAAAGGTGGGCCAAAGACTGGCTATGCCGCATGATGGCCTCTAGTCCAGAATGAGTTGCTGAAATGACGGGGTGCTGGAGGCAGTGGGTGATGCTGACGGGAGATCCTGATGAAATGCCTGGAATTTGAAGCGAGACAAATTGTCAGCAGCCGAATTGCACACCCCCGGGACATGGAAACAATGCAAGAAAAAATTATTGCAGGCGGCCAGCCAAGTGAGTCTTCGCATGAACCTCATGATTGTGAGGGATTTAGAACGACCCTTGTTTATGATCTGGCAGGTTGCTTGGTTGTCCGAGTAGCAGCGGACCGCCAGATTTGCCCATAAATGACCCCACGCCACGGCAGCTGCTACGATGGGATAGATCTCAAAAAGTGCTGAGGTAGTGGAGAATCCTTCCAAACCCTGGACCTCAGGAGGCCAGCCGCCCCACAGCCAGTCGTCCCCGAATATGGCCGCAAAGCCTGTGGTAGATGCCGCATCTGACCAGATGGAGGGGGAAGAGTCCGACAGCTGAGGGAGAAACAAGCTCCTGCCATTCCAGGTGGACAGAAATCTCCTCCACATACCTAGACCCGCCGCAGCGTGGGCATCCAGGGACAATCTGTGTGAGTCGTGTCGGAACAAGGGGAAGAGGTGCAGCAGCCGTGAAATAAACGAGCGACCCTGGGGTATGATGCGCATGGCAAAGTTCAGGGAGCCCAGCAGGGACTGTAGTTCTCTGCGGTTGCAGGTGCCGAGTTGAAGATAGCCGTCTATGTGGGTGAGAATGTCCTGGATCTTCCCAGACGGTAAGCTGGCTTGCATCAAAGCTGAATCCAACTGGATACCCAGGAAGGTGATGATCGTGTCCGGCCCCTCTGTCTTCTTGGTGGAGAGGGGGACCCCCAGTTCCTTGAACAGCTTGATGGTGGCTCTGAGGCTGGAAGGAGGGGAAGTGTTTTCTTCCACCAATAGGAAGTCATCAAGGTAATGCAAAACCAGCGGGCATCTCGCTATGTTCAATAGCAACCAGCATAACGCCTCCGCAAACACGTCGAAGATGGCCGGGCTGCTTTTGGACCCGAAGGTCAATCGGGAGAAAAAATAGTACTTCCCTGACCACTTGATGCCGTGCAGGTGCCACAGGGTAGGGTGAATCGGCAGTAGTTTGAAGGCGTTGGCGATGTCGGTTTTGCTGAGCCATGCCCCCACCCCCGCTTGTCTGATGGCCGTGATGGCGTGGTCAATGGTGGTGTACTGTAAAGAGAATTCCTCCGAGGGAATGAGGGAGTTGAGACTGGGGTTGCCCGCCGCGCATGCGCCAAAAAATCGCCGCGCATGCGCCGGAAAAATCGCCGCGCATGCGCAGAACCGGCCCCAGGACGCGGCCGGGCGCCATTGGCCGCGCGCAAGCGGAGCGGCAACAGGCAGGAGGCTGCGGGTCAGGAGGTGAGAGTCTTCCCACGTGAGTGAGACAACGAGTGGAGAGGAGGCCGCAACAAGCAAAGGAAAGTTTGGCTATTGTTTACCTTGGTGATTTGTCTTCTATGCAGGATTCTGCCATCAGCATGGGGCCATACTATCTGTATGTAAGAGCGCCAGCCTGGTGAAGTGGACATGAACGGGGAGGAAAGGGGGGGCCTGAAATGATGGAGAATGGGGGGGGTGAACCCACCGGGGAATGGGGCTGGGACCGACCGGGGCTGACCGGAATCTGCTGGGGAGATGTGAGAAATGCCTGAGAAATGCGCTGGCGGTGACCGCTGTGAGAAGCCGTGACCTGGGTGCAGCGTGTGTGAAGCAACAGAAAAAGGGGGGACCAAGCCGCATGCCGTCAGAGTGTGAGACCGGAGGTGGTGCAGATGTGACATAGAATGCATGCCCAGGTGAGACAGAAATGCTTAGTGACTTGTATTGAAAACCGTGACATTGGTGCGTCATGATGAGAAGAGCTGAACCGGTACTGGGGCAACCGTGAGGCCCTGCTGACCCGTACGAATAACTCACAGTTTGACGGGCAAACGCGAACCCACAGTGACACCGAGTGAAGCTGGGAAAGAACAGCAAGGCTCCAAAACCAGACCCAGACGGCGACGCAAAAGCTCTCAGAAAATCAGCGGCTCGTAGGTAAATTCCTCAGAACTCCAACAAGCGACTTCCTCTCACAAAGCTCAGACCTCAGACGGTGCAGGAGCCAGGTAAGGGGGGTGCCCTAAATAGGCTGGAGGCGGACCTCAGCCCCTCCCACAAATCCAGGCAAATGCCTTAATACATATCCTTTTTTTCTTTTTTATACATTTTTATACATTTTTAAACTTAATACCTAGTCTTGAGACGTGTGTGTGTATGTATATATATACAGTGGTCTAAATTTGATATCGATCTGATTTCTCTGTGTACTATATGTATATATATATATACATACAGACATTCTATATGTATCCCCAAACAGTATTTTCAACAATATTATGGTTCATCTGGATATGGATATATATGTATATACATTGACCCCCAATGTTTATCCCTATTTCCCTTTCAACATCAGTTTTTTGGTAAGTCTTCATTCCCTATGAATCGGCGACACCGCAATTGCTGTAAGTGGAACGCATGATGCGTTCCACGTCTCCCTTTGTGCCACCAGAAGAACACAGCACTTCCGGGTCCGAGCCTGGGCCATGCGCATTAAGCTAGCGTGCGCTCCATCTATGCGGTCCAGGAACCGGAAATAGTTCCCCGGCAGACTCCGTTACCCGGACCGCCGACTCTAAAAGGTATTAAAGATATTATACCGACCCTGGAAGTTAGGGATCATACAACCAAGTATGGGAAATATATTCCGGCACTCAAAACCACCACTTGTCTCATAGAAGGAATTTTAAATTGATGACCCAAGTTTGACCCGGAAGTGACATCACTCAGGACACCATATTGCCTGACCCCATATTGTAGGTATAAAATGTTTGTTCTATGTGATAACATGCTGCTCCTGATGAAGGGGACCTATTCTATGCCCCGAAACGCGTAGAGCTCTTTTTTGTTCCTGTTGTTTTATAAATAAATAAAAGGAATTTCGCAAGAAGTACCGAGTCTGGAACTGCTGCCTCTTCCTAAGACCATTGAAGCGATCCAGGATTGGGAGGAAACTTTTTTGGGTGTCTTGAGTTTTATCCCTCAAAATTTCCTCCCTGTGAAGTGAGTGGAAAATACCATTATTGTTTTTACTAAGCATTTTAAAAATCCTATTAATTATATTGTTTTACCTATATGTATAGGCCCCCAGGGGTCCAAAATCTGGCAATACCAGTTTATATCTGCACCTTCTAGGTTATGTACTAGATCCGAGTATTCCGGGTGTGATTCTGCTATCTACCTCACTTGCTGTTATGAACACAATTCAGCTGGTCTTAATATCTCTAGATTTCTAGTGCGACTTTCTATCACTGATCCGCACGTGTTGAAAAAATATATATTCCTTACAAATATAGGTATTGTCTCCTTCCCCTTTGACTGGCGCCGAACATTGTGGTTCTTTCAGCCTTTTTTTTCCTTTTCAAGACTTTATATATGTGTTGAACTTGTTCACACCATTGACCACATCCGGCTGCCTATCAAACACCTAAACTTACTCTTTGACCTACTTCATCCTACTTTTACCTCCTTTGGCACCCTGCACCTAATTATATAGACTCCTTGGATTTTGATCCAAGTAAGTCTTGTGATTAACCCTCTACATCTTTTTTTCTCTTATACGTATAATTAAGGCAGTTCTGAAGGCAAAAGGGGGTCCAACACCGTATTAGTATGGTGCTCCTAATAATTCTTTGGGTGAGTGTGTATGTATATATATATATATATATAGTAGGAAGGCGTAAGGGTCCGTCATTGAAGGAAGGTATGTGTCACCGAGGTTCCTGGCCTTGGTGAAGTAAGAGTCAGTATTTTCAGGTGTCAGCGGCAGCTAATGCTGATTGACACTTTGGTATTTTAATATGGCTGTACAGCTGATCCGGGATGGCTTTTACTGGGAGTAGCCAAAGTGATGGATGGGTGACTACTCCCCACATTCCAGGGCGGGTCTTGACTGACCTATAAAAAAAAACAGCCAGCAGTGTCAGCTGTGTGTGGATTACTGCTCTCTGACAGTGGAGCTCTGTCAGTCTCTGTGTTGGGACAGATAAAACTTTTATGGAATATCCACAGGAGTCCTATAGATTCATATACCACAGGGTTTTGTTCCCACAGCATTCCCTTTGCCGAAAAACTAACCTGTACCCTTTATTCTCTGGGTTAATACAAATACGTATGAACGTATGTATACATTTCTTTATTGGCAAATGGGGTGTGGCAGGGGAGGAGTCAGAACAGGAGATGGGATGGGCCAGGATTGGGTAGTGGGCGGGTTAAGGGGGCCCAATTCAGAGTCTTGCTATGAGGCCCAGTGATTTCTATGTACGCCCTGGCAAGGTGACATAGTGTGGAGGTGGCAGCAGCATCAGGCGGCCACAGAGTGACACAATGACAGAGTGTGGAAGCGTAAGCAGCATCAAAAGGCCACAGAGTAGCATGGTGACATAGTGTGGAGGGGGCAGCAGCATGAGGAGACCACAGAGTGGCAAGGTGACATAGTGTGGAGGTGGCAGCCACATGAACAATCGTTTATGGCCTTTCTCTGTTCGTATAGTTGGTCCAACATATGGAGGGTGGAATTCCAACGTGTGGAAACGTCGCATATCAGCCTATGTTGGGGAACGCTGTTCTGCCGCTGCAGCTCGAGGAGGGTGTGCTTTGCGGTGTACAAATGACCGAAGTGCATGCAAAGTTTCCTAGCCATTTTTTGAATATCTTGCAGATGGTTGGAAGACTTCAGGAACCCCTTGACAACCAGATTAAACACGTGTGCCATGCAGGGTGCATGGCTCAGCCCTCCTTGATGCAGCGCCAACACAATGTTCTTCCCATTGTTGGTCACCATGGTTCCACTTTTCAGTTGTCGTGGAGAAATCCAGGATTCGATTTCTTGCTGAAGGGCACAGAGCAGTTCCTCCCCTGTATGACTGCATTCGCTCAGGCAAACGAGATGCAGAACAGCGTGACACTACTATGCCCTGCACATGTGGTATGCTGGAGGAGCACTGTGCATTGTCCCTGCAGTGTAGGCTGAGGACACGGTGGAGGTCGATGTTAGTGCCAAGAAGAATCGCACTCCTTTTACACCGTCGCCAGGTGATTCCACGTACATGCTATCAGAACCTGTTCTATTAAATGCTTATACAAGTAGAGCTCCCCCGACAGAGTAGAGAGGGTGTCAGCAGTAAATTTGTGTTGACTTCACTGATTAATTTGCCCTTCCTCTGATCCCTCAGAACAATAAACCACAAAAAACGGATCCGGTCTGTGAAGCATACTCCTTCACTCGGTCAGTATTTGCTCAATAATCCATCAGTATTGCTAATGTCCCAAAAAACAGGACTGGATCTAAAACAGAGATGACACAAGAATGGAATATTTGCATGTCTTCTGTGTTTTGTACCCACTCCTGCTTTTGGCTACCAAATCATAAGCCAATTCTGATGGAACCATACAGGCCTTACAGCTGCTACACATACAGGATCCGTTGTGCGTCTCAATTTTCCTTCCTTCTGACAGCTCAGAAGAAGGGTTAAACAAATGATGATGTCAGCCAGGCCGAAAGGCAAAATAGTGGCCCAGTCATGAAGTGGCGAGGGTGGGAACAGCATGAAGAGACCACAGAGTGGCCCAATGACAGGGTCTGGAGGTGGTGGCAGCATGAGGAACCCACAGAGTGGCACAATGACAGTGCGGATGTGGCGGCAGCATCAGGAGGCCACAGAGTGGCACAATGACAGAGCCTGGAGGTGGCGGCAGCAGCAGCATCAGGAGAAGGCCACCGAGTGGCACAATAACAGAGTGTGGAGGTGGTAGCAGTATGAGGAAGCTACCGAGTGGCCCAATGACAGAGTCTCAAAGTGGTGGCAGCAGCAGTAGCAGCATCAGGAGAAGGCCACTGAGTGGCACAATGACAGAGTCTGGAGGTGGCAGCAGTATAAAGAGGTCACGGAGTGGCACAATGACTGAGTGTGGAGGTGGCAGCAGTATGAGGAAGCTACCGAGTGGCACAATGACAGAATCTGGAGGTGGCAGCAGTATGAAGAGGCCACCGAGTGGCACAATGACCGAGTGTGGAGGTAGTGAAAGCATCAGGAGGCTACTGAGTGGCACAATGATAGAGTCTGGAGTTGGTCGGTGGCAGCAGTAGCAGCATCAGGAGAAGGCCACCAAGTGGCACAATGACAGAGTCTGGAGGTGGCAGCAGTAGCTGCATCAGGAGAACGCCACCGAGTGGCACAATGACAGAGTCTGGAGGTGGCAGCAGTATGAAGAGGCCACTGAGTAGCACAATGACCGAGTCTGGAGGTGGCAGCAGCAGCAGCAGCATCATCAGGAGAAGGCCACCGGGTGGCACAATGTTGAGTGTTGAGGTGGCCGCTGAGTGGCACAATGATAGAGTCTGAAGGTGGCGGCAGTAGCTGCATCAGGAGAAGGCCAGCGAGTGGCACATTGACAGAGTCTGGAGGTGGCAGCAGCAGCAGCAGTAGCTGCATCAGAAGAAGGCCACCGAATGGCACAATGACAGAGCCTAGAAGTGGGCAGCATCAGGAGGCCACAGAGTGGCAAGGTGACATAGTGTGGAGGTGGCAGCAGCATGAGGAGGCCACAGCATGAGAGTGGCATGACAACAAGAGATTGTGGAGGTGGCAGCAGTGTGGCAGGCACAGCATTATGAAGTGCCTTTTGCGCTGTGGAATTAGAAGAATTTTGGTATCTCTGACTTTTTAGTCTAACCAGACTATTACTCTGTAATTCCTCTAGCGCGGTTCTATGGAAACAGTAGGTTTAAAGAGCTCACCAAATGCTTCAAATAACTTCTTTATTAACTTTTCTTCATATATAACACTGCCGCCTCCACATCAGATAGTCCATGTACAAAACACATGTTGGAAAGATATTACAAAATGGTGACATGCATAAGATGGTATTCAACTGTTCAATCTTGACATTTAACATAAAATAGTGGATATATTTCTCTCTTCGGTATCTGTACTGTCACTTTAAGTTATTTAAGCACTTTATGATCTCTCTGAGAGGTATATCTGAGGTCTAACAGTTCACTTGCAGTATGCAGTTAGCAGTGACTATTTGCAAATTGGTTGAGTATGATCTGGTATGGTTGCTTGCAGTTTGTATTTGCAATTGTATGGTTGCAATTGTAGTTTGGTGGAACTGTAAGTAAACACATATATATCTAGTTCACTATACAGTTCTAAACACAATACTAACAATATGAACATTATATAACTGTTTTAAATACCTATATTGGCTTCATGTTCCCATAAAACTCATCTCTCAGTGGAGTGAATGTCTATTCAGCTCCTGTCTCTGGTGAATAATGATTCCAGCAGCTCTTAGGGGAATTCCCAGACAGACTGTCTGTGAGGCTGGCTATGATTCGTGAAAACTCTTGCTGTGTGAGAAGCTGGCTGTGATTGATCTTGACTACTGCCCAGCAACAACAGATTAACACTATACTTTATGTTGTTTCTGCTGTGTCAATGAGCCTACCTTACATAACAAAATTAATCTTAAAGGAAACCTGTCACCAGTTTTATGGTGTCCTAACTAATGGCAACATAAATAAGTGACTGATTCGCTTAGCAAAATGCTGGGTCACTTTCTTTAATTGACCCAGTCAATCTGCCAACATCTTGTATTGAAAAGCTCCAGCTGATAATGATGAGTCATGAATATTTATGAGCTCCTCACTCTCCCCACCTACCTGCTGCTGAGTGACAGTTTTTTTCCATATGAATCAGCAGCAGGTGGGCAGGGGAATGGCTATAGCTCTGAACTAAATATACGCTGGACTCACTGACATCACGCTGGACTCAAATCAGCTCATTAGCATGCGGCATGCAGCATCTTTGTGTGTATATTATGAGGTAACCATCTGTCACACCAGTAAGTGAATACATCTAAGGCACTTTTTAGTAATTAATGATTGTATATAATTAGCTAGATTATAATCAAATATCCACATGACAGGTTCCCTTTAAAGGCATATTCTCTTTTCTGCTTCTGTGAACCCAAAATATAACAGTTATATGACATCCAAAACATGATGTCACAGTAAATAACTCTGCTTTTGTCTTTAACACATAAACATAGAAACTGTATTCAGGTTATTGGCAAGTCTGGCTATGTACACATATAAGCTATATTAGCAACCTAAGACAGGTCTTAGCTGGCCAGCTACAAGCAGCATGAGGAGGCCACAGAGTGGCCGCTTTGTCTATTCATTTTTTAGGGAATATTGAACAGAACAGAAGGTTAAAATTTCTCAACTTTATAAAGTGTTGCTTAAAACACGATTTAAAAATACACGTTCTCTGACACAAAAGGCTTGGCAAATTGTCTGTGAATTTCCCTAAAAGATTGGGAAAACATATTGCAGAATTTAAGTTTACTTTCTTATAATATTAGTCAAGTTTTGGTTCAATTTAATATTCAATATTTGATCAATTTAACGATAAAAATTAAGTGTTGCCTAAAAGTACTTTCACACTTGTGGCCGGAACTGCGGCAATCCGGACGCAAACGTGTGGCATTTGTAAGACGGATCCGGAACCGTCTGACAAATGTCTTTGTGGTTTTATCCGGAAAAAACGATTCAGTATTTTTTTTTCTCACAAATTTAAAGGTCTACGCATGCACGGACCAGAAGAATGGATCCGTCAATGCAGCAATTTTAATGCCGATCCAGCACTAATACATTTCAATGGAAATTAATGCCGGATCCGGCATTCCGGCAAGTGTTCAGGATTTTTGGCCAGAGAGAAAAATACGGCACACTGCTGTATTTTCTAAGGCCAAAAAATGTAAGAGGTACTGAACTGATGCATCCTGATGCATACTGAAAGGGATGCTCTCCATTCAGAATGCTATAGGATAAAATTGATCTTTTTTTTTCTGGTTTTGAGCCCCTAGGACAGAACTCAATACTGGAAAAGTAAAACTCTAGTGTGAAAGTACCCTAAGACAGGAGAGAATCTGTCAGTCTTCTGTTTTTCAACAAGATGGTTATGATGGAGAAAGCATTCCAAAAAACGATTTCTCTCCTCCTAGAGACGAATCCTGTAAAGATTGATGCTGGTGCGGTATTGGCTGCTCATCGACCCAGATACTTCTAGGGGAACCTGCCTGGCATGAACAGGCCTCTAGTAGCTACAGACAATGAGAAGACAAAGTGTCAAGTTAGCTTTGAGCCCAGAAGAGTCACAAAGTTCATCAAGATACGTCACTAAAGATTTTACCGCATATAACTGCAGCGCTGACCGCTGAATAAATATTGTTTTTCAATCAAAATACTTCAATAAAGATTTTACCGCATATAACTGCAGCGCTGAACACTGAATAAAATTAGTTTTTCAACCGAAATACGTCACTAAAGGTTTTGCCACATATAACTCTAAAAGTGAATGCTGAATATATTTTGTTTTTGTACTGAAATAATAATAACTGCAGAAGTGAAATGCCTATATATTTTTCTTTTTGTACTGAAAAAGGCCAGTAAACACTTTTAGCAGAAATAAATGTACCAGTGAAGTACGTATATTTTTTTCCTTTTTGTACTGAAATAGGACACTAAACACTTTCAAGACATAACCGCTGCCGACGTGAACTGAGAATGTATTTTTCTTTTTGTACTGAAAAAGGCCACTAAACGCTTTCAAGACATATAACCGCCGTCGACGTGAACTGAGAATATATTTTTCTTTTTGCACTGAAATACAAAATAACACATATAACAGCCACACTGACTGCTACCGCCGCTACTTCCGTGTACCCCTGCACCACTACTTCCCGAGCAGGTAGGCTGCGGAGAAGAAGGTCGTCTACACCGGGCACATTTGGCTCTTAACCTCCCACTGCTGCCACCCTGCTGACTCTCAGCCATGCTTTCAACACATATAACCGCCAACGTGAACTGAGAATATATTTTTCTTTTTGTACTGAAATAGGCCAGTAAACGCTTTCAGCAGAAATAAATGCACCAGTGAAGTGCATATATATTTTTCTTTCAGTACTGAGATAGGCCACTAAATGCTTTTGCCACAAATAAGTGCACCAGTGAAGGTCGTATATATTTTTCTTTCTGTACTGAAATAGGCCACTAAACACTTTTGCCACAAATAACTGCACCAGTAAAGTGCGTATATTTTTTTCTTCCTATAATGACATAGGCCACTAAATGCTTTTGCCACAAAAAAGTGCATATATTTTTTTTCTTTCTGTACTGAAATAGGCCACTAAACCCTTTGCCACAAAAAAGTGCACCAGAGTATATTTTTTCTTTCTGTACGCTTTCAACACATAACTGCAGAAGTTAACTGCATATATATTTTTCTTATTGGAAAAGATATAAGCCACTAAAGGATTTTCAACATAGCACTTGTACCCCAATAAAAAAATGCTGGAATGACAAAGCTGTATAATGACTATTTGGATCCCCAAATATTCTTTCCCTGCACTTGTAAATCACTTTTCTAGTTAAGTCCCTAGCGCCTTCTGATGTCTCTCCCTGCACTAAGATGCTGTGAAATGATTCCTCACTATCCTTTCCCTGCACTTGTAAATCGCTTTTATGGCACTGCTCCTAGAGCTTTCTGACATCTCTCCCTGCACTAAGATGCTGTGAAAATGATTCCTCCCTATCCTTTTCCTGCACTTGTAAATTGTTTTTTCAGGGGTTTTTTTCACAATGAGGATTTTCGAATTAACAAGATATGGAAGCGAGCACTCAGTTCTATGGCACCACTCAGATTAATTTGTTAAAAATCACTAGTTAAAAATGACATTAATAAAATGACATGCAATCAATAATGGTTAAAACAATTGTATAATATAAAACAATTACAGCGGTCGACCGCGTGGACACTGAAACAATAAGAATAAAAGCTCCAGCAGCATAGATTAGGGATTCCAATGGTATTCGGTGAAAGATACTGGTGAATAAATAAATAAATAAATACAATGAATTAATTAAATGGTGTTAAGATATAATACATAAGCTTGAATGTGATGAATTCGTGAAAAAATGGTGATTGAATAGGTGGACACTAGTTGGAGTCCAGCGCGGTAGCGCAGTATGCTGAGTTAGTTCCTATGGAGAGAATGAATGGATCCGAGTCTATGGTGTTATACACCGCAACACAGAGAGCTTGGCTGTTTAGTAGTGCAGTCCCATAGCACGATGGTTATCTCGGCTATATTCTTACCTCTATCTGGAAGGAGCCGTCAAGAGTCTGGTCTCCTATGATAAGGTAAAGTTTCTTTAGAACGCTGAATGATCTGCTCGGAACGCCACTCCGTCTCCGCGGCTCACAAACTCTGACGATCTCGTCCAAATCTCGTGATACTTCAAGTGGGACTTTCGTCCAGTGACAGCGCTTGCTCAGATCTCCCGGGCAATAGAATCATCACTGAAAAAGCAGTTGTTCAATATTTAATCTTTAAAGCATGGCCATGCAATAAGTCCTTGTTACGGAGGTAAGTGCGGAGTATCTATTCCCCAGACGTGTTTCGGGATATTCCAATCCCTTCTTCAGTGGTACCTCCTGCAGTTCTAACCTCCTGTTTTATAGGCGTCCATAGGGTCCTACACAAACTCTGGTTGTCATAGTCCAGAATGGGAGTATCCACAGCCAATTTCCGCCATGATGCGGTTTTGATGCGTTTGTGTTGCGGTTTTTAGTGCATAGATGCGTTTTTTTCTGATTTGTGTTCTAAATCATATCTTCAATTCATAGACCCCAGTTTGGATCATAAAAAATGCATACAAATCAGTATACAGCTTAATAAACAAAAATAATATTAAAAATGCATACAAAATAATATACATAAAATAATTTCAGATAAGATGTTAAAAAGCAGCATAAAATGTAAATAGCAAAGGATGAATGTAATGGATGAATAGGTCAGGCAGAAATGTTTGGTTGGCATGGAGATGGTCGGATGTGGCTAGGGTCCCAAACCAGAGGGGGGGTCCCTGCGCCGGTAAACAGCCAAGCATGGGATCCACCGTCGGGGATGGGGCCCAAGCCTTATAAAAATCCGAACAGTTCCATGTCAGAATTCAGTCCAAACGGTAGTTTGGAACTGAATTCGTAGATCTGCCTGGATTCTGCTCTGGACATCTTCTGGATATAGTCCCCACCTCTCCAGTGTTGATTAATCCTCTCCAGTCCTACAAACTTCAGGTTCCCTGGGTTACTATTATGTGTGTCTTTGTAATGTTTTGACAATGAGTGCTTCTCATACCCTTTTTTTATATTCGAGATGTGTTCTCTGATTCTTGTCTTTAAGGGGCGTTTGGTACGCCCTATATATTGACGGTTGCAGGGGCATTGTATTAAGTAAATAACCCCTGTCCTGTTGCAAGAAATACAATCGTCAATCTTCCATTTATAATTATTTTGGGTAGAACAGATCTCGAGGGTCTTGCATGGCAAATTATTAAGTTTGCAACCTATGCACCTTACACATTTGTAGAAACCCTTCATCTTCATGAAAGAACCCAGTGTATTGTCTTTATGTATTTTATTCGGGACTGATGGGGCTACTTTCAAACCCAAATTGGGGGCTTTGGTGAAAGTGATCTTGGGTGCATGTGGCAGGAGGTGACCTATTGTTTTATCACCCAGTAGGTATGGCCAGTTGGACCTAATAATTTTTTGGATCCTTTTGTAATTACTATTAAAAGGAAGTATCAACCTGATATCCAATATGGACGAGTCATCTAACTGCAGTTTTTGTTTCTCCTTGAAAAATTCTTCTCTCTCCAATTGTCTTACAGTATTAAGGGCCTCATCTATTATTCCCACAGGATACTGTTTGTCTTTAAAATAGGATTTCATTTTCGTCGCCTCTTCCTCAAATTTTGAATCCTCCGTACAATTCCGTCTAATACGTCTGAACTGTCCGGTGGGAACATTAATCAACCACCTTGGAAGATGACAGCTAGAAAATGGAATAAAGCTATTTGTAGCTGTGGGTTTTTGGAACGTGCTGCATTTGTAATTTCCTTCTGATGCTTCAATTAGTAAGTCTAGATACTCCGTTTTGTTTTGAATGTTTGAGGTGAAGATGAGACCTTTATTATTTTCATTTAAACTCCTCAAAAATGCTTGCAACTTAATTTCATCCTCTTTCCAGATAAAAATGATGTCATCTATATAGCGCCGCCATAGGACCAGGTCCCCCCCAGCATGGGATCTATGGTAGTCATCTCCCTAATTCAGCCAGAAGTCAGGGAGATGACTACCATAGATCCCATGCTGGGGGGGGACCTGGTCCTATGGCGGCGCTATATAGATGACGGCATTTTCATCTGGAAAGAGGATGATATTAAGTTGCAAGCATTTTTGAGGAGTTTAAATGAAAATAATAAAGGTCTCATCTTCACCTCAAACATTCAAAACAAAACGGAGTATCTAGACTTACTAATTGAAGCATCAGAAGGAAATTACAAATGCAGCACGTTCCAAAAACCCACAGCTACAAATAGCTTTATTCCATTTTCTAGCTGTCATCTTCCAAGGTGGTTGATTAATGTTCCCACCGGACAGTTCAGACGTATTAGACGGAATTGTACGGAGGATGCAAAATTTGAGGAAGAGGCAACGAAAATGAAATCCTATTTTAAAGACAAACAGTATCCTGTGGGAATAATAGATGAGGCCCTTAATACTGTAAGACAATTGGAGAGAGAATAATTTTTCAAAGAGAAACAAAAACTGCAGTTAGATGACTCGTACATATTGGATATCAGGTTGATACTTCCTTTTAATAGTAATTACAAAAGGATCCAAAAAATGATTAGGTCCAACTGGCCATACCTACTGGGTGATAAAACAATAGGTCACCTCCTGCCACATGCACCCAAGATCACTTTCACCAAAGCCCCCAATTTGGGTTTGAAAGTAGCCCCATCAGTCCCGAATAAAATACATAAAGACAATACACTGGGTTCTTTCATGAAGATGAAGGGTTTCTACAAATGTGTAAGGTGCATAGGTTGCAAACTTAATAATTTGCCACGCAAGACCCTCGAGATCTGTTCTACCCAAAATAATTATAAATGGAAGATTGACGATTGTATTTCTTGCAACACGACAGGGGTTATTTACTTAATACAATGCCCCTGCAACCGTCAATATATAGGGCGTACCAAACCCCTTAAAGACAAGAATCAGAGAACACATCTCGAATATAAAAAAAAAAAGGGTATGAGAAGCACTCATTGTCAAAACATTACAAAGACACACATAATAGTAACCCAGGGAACCTGAAGTTTGTAGGACTGGAGAGGATTAATCAACACTGGAGAGGTGGGGACTATATCCAGAAGATGTCCAGAGCAGAATCCAGGCAGATCTACGAATTCAGTTCCAAACTACCGTTTGGACTGAATTCTGACATGGAACTGTTCGGATTTTTATAAGGCTTGGGCCCCATCCCAGACGGTGGATCCCATGCTTGGCCGTTTACCGGCGCTGGGACCCCCCCTCTGGTTTGGGACCCTAGCCACATCCGACCATCTCCATGCCAACCAAACATTTCTGCCTGACCTATTCATCCATTACATTCATCCTTTGCTATTTACATTTTATGCTGCTTTTTAACATCTTATCTGAAATTATTTTATGTATATTATTTTGTATGCATTTTTTTATATTATTTTTGTTTATTAAGCTGTATACTGATTTGTATGCATTTTTTATGATCCAAACTGGGGTCTATGAATTGAAGATATGATTTAGAACACAAATCAGAAAAAAACGCATCTATGCACTAAAAACCGCAACACAAACGCATCAAAACCGCATCATGGCGGAAATTGGCTGTGGATACTCCCATTCTGGACTATGACAACCGGAGTTTGTGTAGGACCCTATGGACGCCTATAAAACAGGAGGTTAGAACTGTAGGAGGTACCACTGAAGAAGGGATTGGAATATCCCGAAACGCGTCTGGGTAATAGATACTCCGCACTTACCTCCGTAACAAGGACTTATTGCATGGCCATGCTTTAAAGATTAAATATTGAACAACTGCTTTTTCGTGACGATTCTATTGCCCGGGAGATCTGAGCAAGCGCTGTCACTGGACGAAAGTCCCACTTGAAGTATCACGAGATTTGGGCGAGATCGTCAGAGTTTGTGAGCCGCGGAGACGGAGCGGCGTTCCGAGCAGATCATTCAGCGTTCTAAAGAAACTTTACCTTATCATAGGAGACCAGACTCTTGACGGCTCCTTCCAGATAGAGGTAAGAATATAGCCGAGATAACCATCGTGCTATGGGACTGCACTACTAAACAGCCAAGCTCTCTGTGTTGCGGTGTATAACACCATAGACTCGGAACCATTCATTTTCTCCATAGGAACTAACTCAGCATACTGCGCTACCGCGCTGGACTCCAACTAGTGTCCACCTATTCAATCACCATTTTTTCACGAATTCATCACATTCAAGCTTATGTATTATATCTTAACACCATTTAATTAATTCATTGTATTTATTTATTTATTTATTCACCAGTATCTTTCACCGAATACCATTGGAATCCCTAATCTATGCTGCTGGAGCTTTTATTCTTATTGTTTCAGTGTCCACACGGTCGACCGCTGTAATTGTTTTATATTATACAATTGTTTTAACCATTATTGATTGCATGTCATTTTATTAATGTCATTTTTAACTAGTGATTTTTAACAAATTAAATCTGAGTGGTGCCATAGAACTGAGTGCTCGCTTCCATATCTTGTTAAGTACTCTTCCAATTGAGGTGTGGCGTCCTCAACCTTTAGTTTGTAGCACCATACCATCCATTGTCAGCAGTGAGCCACTTCATCTAATTAACCAATTAGGATTTTCGAATTGCTGTCCCTAGCGCCTTCTCACATCTATCCCTGCACTCAGAATGCTTTAAAATGTCTCAGTCCGTATATTTATAGGGCTGTGACATCAAAGGGCTGGCTAGCTTCTGATTGGCTGCATGCATGGTATTATAGGGCAGCCAGCCTTCCCAGAGTTCTTTGCCCCATGTCCTCACAAGTGTAGCCGCCATTTTAGGAAAAATTGTGATTCGTTACCACGAAGTGCAAGGAAATTCGCATTCATTGCGAATCTAATTTTTACTGAAATTTTGATCGAATTTCACTTTGTCTGATTCGATTTGCTTATCTCTAATCATAAAGCTATAGTAGTTTATCCATCAGATACATCAGACTAATGACCTTTGGAATCATTCAATAAAAGTCTATTCGAAAATTTAGATTTCAACAATGTACACTTCGGTTTGTAAAAATTAGAGATAAAAAAGTGCTTTATGCTGTCTATTAACCTTGTTGAGAGAGAAAACAATGAATAGCAGGCAAGCTGTCTTTTTGTCTGTAGAGAAATTTGCTAACTAAAGGCAGGTTTACACGGCCATATGGAGCAGTTGATTATCGAGAAGGAAGCGTTCGTCCCAAGAACTATCTGGTCATCAGTGGAGGTGAAGCACAGCATTTACATGCATAGATCACCTCCACAGTTTGGGGATGAGCGATGGCTACTGTCATTGCTCATCTCCATGCAGATCTATTGCTTAGAGACAGCAGATCACTGTTTATACAGCAAAATTTGTTGCCCAGAAATGATGATTGAGGTGTCTGCACCAACAAACACATGACTGTGCTGCACTTTTACAAGGGGTGATTACCTGGATTAGGCGTTCATACAAGTGGTTGTTCCAGATAATCAGCTCCAACTCTGGGCCATGTAAACCTGCCTTAAAGGGGTGTCCCACAAAAAATATTATACAGATTTCAAACCAGCACCTGGATCTGAATACTTTTGTAATTGCAGGTAATTAAAAATTTAGCATAGTGTGGGGGATCACTTCTTTCAGGGAGTCACAATCACAGACTTCCTTCACGGATACCATGATTCAGGTCCAAAATGGTACTTTATTGTGGCACATCACAAACAAATCAATACAAAATAAACTCCTGCATGTCTTGGCCCTAACTAACACAACTATGTTTGCAGAGGCCAGCACCATCCTGGAACTTACTTACCTCACCCAGTTGAGGAACTTGGGTGAGATATACACCCCTTCCAGGGCTTTACCGCACAAATCACTGTTCACATTGCCACAATAGCCACTGAGGTATTCGATAAAATATATCTGTAGCGCCACCTACAGTTTTTTTTTTTCTTATTTCTTTCACCTGCTCACTGCCGCACATGCTCAGTTTCATCCTTCAACTGCCGCCTGAGGTGTGATAGGGAGAGCTGAGACATGCCCCCTTAGCTACAGCAGCTTGATATAAATCTAGCAACGCAAAGAATGATGAGACCTCTGGATCCATGAGAGGTACAGAGATGGTTCTAGTTTTATTAGAATGAGATTGTCATTAATGTTGAGCGAGCACCAAAGTGCTTGTGTGCTCGAGTAGAACACTTTGTGATGCTCTGATGTTCTACCGAGCACCAGAGCACAACTGAAGTCAATGGGAGTACCTCAGGCACCCCCTGCTCTGAAGAGGTGAGGGTGTCGGGACTCTAGTTCGGCTTAGTAGTCCCTGCTCTGACTCCATATATAGCTATATCAATATATGGAGTCAGTGTTTGGAGACACCCCAGTGTATTTAAATTAATTTCTGAAAAGTTTCGGCCAGCATTCAAACTCTCAAGCTTGCAGAGGCAAATATCTTATCCACTCAGCTACAGTATAAAGCTGAATGCTAAACTATGTCAGAAAAACCTCATAGTAATTTATGATTTAGTGAGTATTCCTATTTAGCAGAAGGCTTATTTTATATTTCTGTGCAGGTTAACATGTAGCTGTATACTGTAGTGGTTAATGTCCTTGCCTCTAATGTACAAGCTTGGGAGCTTGAATCCCGACAGAAACATTTCAGAAAAAGAGATTAAATATATATTTTTTTGTAATTGTAAAAAATGTATGGCACAAAATAAATGTAGAAAGACAAAAAACATGCAATGCGACAATTGACTGCAATATAAAGTACAACATTGCATAATAATAACAAGTGCTACACTATAAGTGCGAGATACTTGGCAAATCGTTTTGTACAAAACTATCCGAGCCCGTCTGCCAAGCGTCAAGGCGATCTCTGTTAGACGGGTTCCTACGCTAAATTCTACCTGTTAGGTGCCATAACAGCTACCATACACTTCAGAGAGTGTAGGTTCCATATTCCTACATTGAATCCTACCTGTTAGGTGCCAAGATGGCTACCATACACCAGGGAGTGCAGGTTACACAGCAGGCCCACTCCACAACACCACCGGCGCCAAACGGCTACCAAGGACTGCAGTGGGAGTCCACAAACTATTCCACTCCTGGTGCCATGGCTTCAGTGAATGAAGGGGAGCAGGCCAGACTATGTACTAACACTAATTAAAATCAGCCTGTGAGGCAGACAGGGTGGTCAGGAGTGCAAGACTGAGGAGGCAGCCACACCTCCAAGACAAACTGCAAAGAAGAACCTAAAAAAGGGGGTCAGTCAGCACATACCAAACCGCAGGAGCGCATTGCTATAGCAGGGAACAACATAGAAAGACAAAAAACATGCAATGCGACAATTGACTGCAATATAAAGTACAAAATTGCATAATAATAACAAGTGCTACACTATAAGTGCGAGATACTAAATATCTCGAAAATAAATGTGTATTTACAAAAAAATAAATAAATAAATAAATATATATATATATATATATATAGGAAAGAGAAACCACTGGTGGCACCACCCTCAGATAGTACAGGGAAAAGACGGGTGCAAAATCCAAGTTTGGTAACAGGTGCTTACCCACTTATAAAAATAGAAAAATTGGACTGCACTCCAAGTGTATCTTCTCAAAAGATGTGTTTAATCACCCATATGATGGCAAAAGCGACGTTTCAGCTCCAACATGAGCCTTTCTCGAGCTCTTAGGCTTGAGAAAGGCTCACGTTGGAGCCGAAACGTCGCTTTTGCCATCATATGGGTGATTAAACACATCTTTTGAGAAGATACGCTTGGAGTGCAGTCCAATTTTTCTATTTTTATATATATATATATATATATATATATATAAATAAAAAAAAGCAGGCAGCACTCCAAGGTAAAGGTGAAAAAATATGCAAGACTTTATTTACCCATGTGACAAGGCAACATTTCAGCTCAGTATGAGCCTTTCTCAAGCAAAATTACAAAACCTGTGAATCAACCTGTGTTTAATTACGCAAATTAGATAAATCACTCCCAAAATAAAAATCCAGACCTTGCTCATACATATATGCACATACATAGTGGTAATACATGCAGTAAAAATAAGATTTTTTTTACAATTTATATAAAACAATAAATATCCAATAGATGTATACATTGCTGTGTAAAGTGCATCTGTGCAAATAAACATGATTAGGTATCATAAAGTGTCAAATGTGATCAATAAAAACAAGGAAGGGGGAGGGATCAGGGATGCAATATAGACCTGCTGATCAGATGGTATGCAGCCTCATGTAAACAAAACCACCATTCCCGGTGTGCCTGTGATTGCATCACGCATGCCCAGACTCGCGTGTATGACAACCAGAGTCATCCGATCTTAGTGTGCCCACCGCACATGCGCCGTAGTATGTTTTTCATTCCAGTGGCCATATTGGAAGAGGGCTGCGGGTAACATGTCTTCCGGCGCGCACGTGTCACGGCTGTAAGTGAGCAACACACAGTAAATAGCAACTGACCGGACCCAAACTAGGGAGGATAAAAGGTGACCCCTGTCAGACCCTAAAAGCTCTCCCTAAGCTGCTATGCACATGTCCAGATCCATATGGTGGATCGAGACATGCCTGCGTACCTCAGGCTGATGACCACTGAAACCCCTACAATAGTGGAAGGGGCACGGCCACCGGTGCCCTGCTCAGTATATGGATGGAACCGGGGTCGCCTCGGATCCAGTCAGCAAAGAAACAGAAACACACAATGTCTGAACACTTATCTGACGGAGCTGCGGCTGCAGTGAAAACAGATCCAAAGTCAGCAGACAATATCCGAAGTACTTGCTTCAGCAGAACACAGATCCAGTGAAAAGATATCACACAGGTGAAGTTACTCAAGCGAGAGATACAGCTCAAATGAAAAGTATAATCCGCACCTCTACAAAGGAGGAGGGGTGATTTAAAGGCAGCGAAATCAAACACAGGAGAGACAGCTGGGAGGAAGGAAACCGAAAGTAAAGACCTCATCACAGGGGCGGAGAAACAGGGCAGAGGGAACTCCTCCAAGGTCTAGTAGTGACATCATCACAGGGGTGGAGAAACAGAGCTGTGAGAACGTCTCAAAGCTCTGGTAGTGACAGTACCCCCCCCCCTCTACGGGTGGACTCCGGACACCCAGGACCCACCTTCTCAGGATGAGCCCTATGAAATGCCCTGATGAGGCGAGTGGCTTTAATGTCCGACACCGGAACCCACATCCTCTCCTCAGGACCATAACCCTTCCAATGAACGAGGTACTGAAGAGAACCGCGGACAATGTGAGAGTCCACAATTCTGGAAACCTCAAACTCCAGATTGCCATCAACCAAAATCGGAGGAGGAGGCAAAGAGGAGGGTACCTTGGGCTGGACATATGGTTTTAAAAGAGCCCTGTGAAATACATTATGCATCTTCCAAACCCGTGAAAGATCAAAACGGAAGGCAACAGGATTGATGACTGACAAGATTTTATAAGGCCCGATAAACTTGGGACCCAATTTCCAGGAGGGAACCTTCAGTTTAATATTTCTTGTAGACAACCACACCAGATCACCCACATTCAGGTCCGGACCAGGCACACGTCTCTTATCAGCCACACGCTTATATTTCTCACTCATCTTTCTAAGATTACTCTGAATCTTTTGCCAAATGGTAGACAAAGACGAGGAAAATCTCTCCTCCTCAGGCAAACCAGAGGGAGCCCCTCCCGAGAATGTCCCAAACTGCGGATGGAACCCATATGCACCAAAGAATGGTGACTCATCAGAAGATTCCTGACGACGGTTGTTCAGAGCAAACTCAGCAAGAGGGAGAAATAAACACCAATCCTCCTGGTTCTCTGCCACAAAACAGCGCAAATATGTCTCCAGATTCTGGTTGACGCGTTCAGTCTGACCATTCGACTGCGGGTGAAAAGCAGAAGAGAAGGACAGCCGAACCCCCGGGCGAGAACAGAAGGCCTTCCAGAATCTGGACACAAACTGCGTGCCTCTATCGGAAACAATATCAGAGGGAATGCCATGCAATTTAACAATATGGTCGACAAAAGCTTGCGCCAACATTTTAGCACTGGGTAAACCAGGGAAGGGTACGAAATGAGCCATCTTGCTAAAACGGTCCACCACCACCAGGATCACCGACTTCCCTGAGGAACGAGGAAGATCCGTGATAAAGTCCATGGAGAGGTGTGTCCAAGGACGGGAAGGTATGGGTAACGGGAGAAGGGGACCTGAAGGCCGTGAACGAGGGACCTTAGCGCGAGCGCACGTCTCACAAGCAGCCACAAAACCCTCCACCGACTTACGAAGAGCCGGCCACCAAAATCTCTGAGCAATGAGATCTACCGTGGCTCTACTCCCGGGGGGTGACCAGCAAGAACAGTATCATGATGCTCCTTGAAGAGTTTGTGACGTAACTCAGGAGGCACAAACAACTTCCCAGGAGGACAACGGGCAGGTACCTCAGTCTGGGCAGCCTGGACCTCGCCCTCCAAATCATAATACAGAGCAGAAACAACCACCCCCTCCGCCAAAATGGGACCCGGGTCCTCGGAGTTTCCTCCTCCCGGAAAACAGCGAGAGAGAGCATCAGCCTTCACATTTTTGATCCCAGGGCGGAATGTAACAACAAAATTGAATCTGGAGAAGAACTGAGACCATCTGGCCTGTCTCGGATTCATACGCCTGGCCGACTCCAAGTACGCCAAATTCTTATGGTCGGTAAAAACAGTGACAGGGTGCCTGGCCCCCTCCAACCAATGGCGCCATTCCTCAAAAGCCAACTTGATGGCCAACAACTCTCTATCTCCCACATCATAGTTTCTCTCTGCCGGGGAGAGTTTTTTAGAGAAAAAGGCACAGGGTCGCCACTTGGCAGGAGAAGGGCCCTGGGACAAAACCGCACCCACACCCACCTCGGAAGCATCCACCTCAACGATGAAAGGTAAGGAAACATCGGGATGCATCAAGACGGGAGCAGACGCAAAACTCTCTTTAATCTTAGAAAAAGCTGCAAGCGCCTCCTCCGACCAAGAGGAAAAATCCGCCCCCTTTTTTGTCATGTCAGTGAGGGGTTTGACAACAGAGGAATAATTCAAAATTAATTTCTGTAATAGTTCGCAAAACCCAGAAAGCGCATCAATGCCTTCTGATTCTCAGGAAGCTCCCACTCCAGCACAGCACGGACCTTCTCCGGATCCATGCGAAAACCAGAAGCAGAGAGGAGAAAACCCAGAAATTGAATCTCCGATACCATAAAAACACATTTCTCCAGCTTGGCGTACAATTTATTCTCTCGCAGAATCCGCAGAACCTGAAAAAGATGATCCTGATGGGTCTGAACATCAGGGGAAAAAATCAAAATATCATCAAGATACACCAATACAAATTTCCCCATTAAATGGTAGAAAATACTGTTAACAAAATGCTGAAAGACGGCCGGAGCATTCATCAAGCCGAAAGGCATAACGAGATTCTCAAAATGCCCGTTAGGGGTATTAAAGGCTGTTTTCCATTCATCCAGCTCTCTGACCCTGACCAGGCTGTACGCGCCTCTCAAATCCAATTTGGAAAAAACCTTGGCCCCAACAATTTGGTTGAAGAGGTCCGGGATCAGAGGAAGGGGATAGGGATCGCGAATCGTGATACGGTTCAGCTCCCTAAAATCTAGGCAAGGTCTCAGAGAGCCATCTTTCTTTTTAACAAAAAAAAAACCAGAGGCAACAGGTGATTTTGAGGGACGAATATGCCCCTTATCGAGACTCTCAGAGATATAAGTTCGCATTGCGATTCTTTCCGGTTGTGAGAGGTTGTAGAGGCGTGCTTTTGGCAGCTTGGCGCCGGGAATGAGGTTAATGGGACAGTCAAACTCCCGGTGAGGAGGTAGCTCCTGAACACCGCTCCTGGGAAAACACGTCTGAGAAATCAGAGAGAAATGATGGCATCGTTTTAGTAGACACCTCTGCAAAAATCGCTGTGAGACAATTCTCTCTACAAAACTCACTCCACTCATTTATTTGCCTTCCTTGCCAATCAATAGTGGGGTTATGTCTAGTGAGCCAGGGTAACCCCAAAACTAGAGGAGAAGGCAATCCGTTAAGGACAAAACAAGATATATCCTCCACATGAGTGTCACCTACCGCTAACCGGATATTGTGAACAATGCCCTTCAGGGATCTCTGTGAGAGTGGAGCAGAGTCAATAGCAAAAACAGGTATATCCTTTTCTAATGTGCAAACCTGAAAACCATGCATGGCTACAAATTGAGTATCAATAAGATTGACGGCCGCTCCACTATCGACAAAAATTTCACAAGAAATGACTTTGCTCCCTAGCGCTACCCTGACAGAAAGGAGAAATCGGGAACTGCAGGTCAGAGGAAAAGCATCAATTCCTACATCAACTTTGCCCAAAGTAGCAGATGAAGCAGAGTTTGATGATTTACCTTTTGAGGTTTTTCTCTTATTATAACTCTTAGTACAGTTCAAGAATTTCCTAGACAGACAAACATTTGCCAAATGACCTATGCCCCCACAACAAAAACACACCATTCTCTGAGGACTAAATCCTCTTTTATCAGGGGCAAGTCGACCTAGCTGCATGGGCTTCTCCACAGAGGGAACCAAGAGAGAATGAGGGCCCTGCACACTGCATGAGTCCGCACCACTGCCCCTAGACTGAAAATGACTGGACACAGAGGTCTCGTTTCTTTCTCTTAGACGCCTGTCAAGGCGTACCGCCAATGACATGGCAGAATCTAAGGACGTTGGTCTCTCATGGAAAGCAAACGCATCTTTCAATCTCTCTGAGAGACCATGAGAGAACTGACTCCGGAGTGCAGCATCATTCCAACCTGAATCAGCTGCCCATCTCCGAAATTCAGAACAATAAAGCTCCGCAGACAGTTTGTTCTGGCATAAAAAACGTAAGTTAGATTCGGCCAGAGCAACACGATCCGGGTCATCATATATCTGCCTCAGGGCCACAAAAAAATCTTTCCACGGATCGAAGGGATCGAACAAAAAAGCCCAAGTCTGAGCATTACCCCAGAGCAGGGAGATGACAATCCTCACCCTCTGTTCCTCATTACCAGAGGAAGTGAGACCTTTGGCTCGCAACAGACTCCATGGGCCGGAGCAAAGCCCAATGCTTGAAGCTGAGTCATAGTTTGACGGAGATCCGCTACCTACAAAGAAAGACCCTGCATGCGGTCAACCAGGTCAGAAAGCGGATCCATGTCAAAAAAGGACGGTTTGGCGGATTATAATGTCACAGCTGTAAGTGAGCAACACACAGTAAATAGCAACTGACCGGACCCAAACTAGGGAGGATAAAGGGTGACCCCTGTCAGACCCTAAAAGCTCTCCCTAAGCTGCTAAGCACATGTCCGGATCCATATGGTGGATCGAGACATGCCCGCGTATCTCAGGCTGATGACCACTGAAACCCCTACAATAGTGGAAGGGGCATGGCCACCGGTGCCCTGCTCAGTATATGGACGGAACCGGGGTCGCCTCGGATCCAGTCAGCAAAGAAACAGAAACACACAATGTCTGAACACTTATCTGACGGAGCTGCGGCTGCAGTGAAAACAGATCCAAAGTCAGCAGACAATATCCGAAGTACTTGCTTCAGCAGAACACAGATCCAGTGAAAAGATATCACACAGGTGAAGCTACTCAAGCGAGAGATACAGCTCAAATGAAAAGTATAATCCGCACCTCTACAAAGGAGGAGGGGTGATTTAAAGGCAGCGAAATCAAACACAGGAGAGACAGCTGGGAGGAAGGAAACCGAAAGTAAAGACCTCATCACAGGGGCGGAGAAACAGGGCAGAGGGAACTCCTCCAAGGTCTAGTAGTGACATCATCACAGGGGTGGAGAAACAGAGCTGTGAGAACGTCTCAAAGCTCTGGTAGTGACAGTACCCCCCCCCCTCTACGGGTGGACTCCGGACACCCAGGACCCACCTTCTCAGGATGAGCCCTATGAAATGCCCTGATGAGGCGAGTGGCTTTAATGTCCGACACCGGAACCCACATCCTCTCCTCAGGACCATAACCCTTCCAATGAACGAGGTACTGAAGAGAACCGCGGACAATGTGAGAGTCCACAATTCTGGAAACCTCAAACTCCAGATTGCCATCAACCAAAATCGGAGGAGGAGGCAAAGAGGAGGGTACCTTGGGCTGGACATATGGTTTTAAAAGAGCCCTGTGAAATACATTATGTATCTTCCAAACCCGTGAAGATCAAGACGGAAGGCAACAGGATTGATGACTGACAAGATTTTATAAGGCCCGATAAACTTGGGACCCAATTTCCAGGAGGGAACCTTCAGTTTAATATTTCTTGTAGACAACCACACCAGATCACCCACATTCAGGTCCGGACCAGGCACACGTCTCTTATCAGCCACACGCTTATATTTCTCACTCATCTTTCTAAGATTACTCTGAATCTTTTGCCAAATGGTAGACAAAGACGAGGAAAATCTCTCCTCCTCAGGCAAACCAGAGGGAGCCCCTCCCGAGAATGTCCCAAACTGCGGATGGAACCCATATGCACCAAAGAATGGTGACTTATCAGAAGATTCCTGACGACGGTTGTTCAGAGCAAACTCAGCAAGAGGGAGAAATAAACACCAATCCTCCTGGTTCTCTGCCACAAAACAGCGCAAATATGTCTCCAGATTCTGGTTGACGCGTTCAGTCTGACCATTCGACTGCGGGTGAAAAGCAGAAGAGAAGGACAGCCGAACCCCCAGGCGAGAACAGAAGGCCTTCCAGAATCTGGACACAAACTGCGTGCCTCTATCGGAAACAATATCAGAGGGAATGCCATGCAATTTAACAATATGGTCGACAAAAGCTTGCGCCAACATTTTAGCACTGGGTAAACCAGGGAAGGGTACGAAATGAGCCATCTTGCTAAAACGGTCCACCACCACCAGGATCACCGACTTCCCTGAGGAACGAGGAAGATCCGTGATAAAGTCCATGGAGAGGTGTGTCCAAGGACGGGAAGGTATGGGTAACGGGAGAAGGGGACCTGAAGGCCGTGAACGAGGGACCTTAGCGCGAGCGCACGTCTCACAAGCAGCCACAAAACCCTCCACCGACTTACGAAGAGCCGGCCACCAAAATCTCTGAGCAATGAGATCTACCGTGGCTCTACTCCCGGGGGTGACCAGCAAGAACAGTATCATGATGCTCCTTGAAGAGTTTGTGACGTAACTCAGGAGGCACAAACAACTTCCCAGGAGGACAACGGGCAGGTACCTCAGTCTGGGCAGCCTGGACCTCGCCCTCCAAATCATAATACAGAGCAGAAACAACCACCCC
Source organism: Bufo gargarizans (assembly GCF_014858855.1). NCBI lineage: Eukaryota > Metazoa > Chordata > Amphibia > Anura > Bufonidae > Bufo > Bufo gargarizans. The sequence goes on along the minus strand of NC_058081.1, from coordinate 262,298,498 downwards.
CTCCGCCAAAATGGGACCCGGGTCCTCGGAGTTTCCTCCTCCCGGAAAACAGCGAGAGAGAGCATCAGCCTTCACATTTTTGATCCCAGGGCGGAATGTAACAACAAAATTGAATCTGGAGAAGAACTGAGACCATCTGGCCTGTCCCGGATTCATACGCCTGGCCGACTCCAAGTACGCCAGATTCTTATGGTCGGTAAAAACAGTGACAGGGTGCCTGGCCCCCTCCAACCAATGGCGCCATTCCTCGAAAAGCCAACTTGATGGCCAACAACTCTCTATCTCCCACATCATAGTTTCTCTCTGCCGGGGAGAGTTTTTTAGAGAAAAAGGCACAGGGTCGCCACTTGGCAGGAGAAGGGCCCTGGGACAAAACCGCACCCACACCCACCTCGGAAGCATCCACCTCAACGATGAAAGGTAAGGAAACATCGGGATGCATCAAGACGGGAGCAGACGCAAAACTCTCTTTAATCTTAGAAAAAGCTGCAAGCGCCTCCTCCGACCAAGAGGAAAAATCCGCCCCCTTTTTTGTCATGTCAGTGAGGGGTTTGACAACAGAGGAATAATTCAAAATTAACTTTCTGTAATAGTTCGCAAAACCCAGAAAGCGCATCAATGCCTTCTGATTCTCAGGAAGCTCCCACTCCAGCACAGCACGGACCTTCTCCGGATCCATGCGAAAACCAGAAGCAGAGAGGAGAAAACCCAGAAATTGAATCTCCGATACCATAAAAACACATTTCTCCAGCTTGGCGTACAATTTATTCTCTCGCAGAATCCGCAGAACCTGAAAAAGATGATCCTGATGGGTCTGAACATCAGGGGAAAAAATCAAAATATCATCAAGATACACCAATACAAATTTCCCCATTAAATGGTAGAAAATACTGTTAACAAAATGCTGAAAGACGGCCGGAGCATTCATCAAGCCGAAAGGCATAACGAGATTCTCAAAATGCCCGTTAGGGGTATTAAAGGCTGTTTTCCATTCATCCAGCTCTCTGACCCTGACCAGGTTGTACGCGCCTCTCAAATCCAATTTGGAAAAAACCTTGGCCCCAACAATTTGGTTGAAGAGGTCCGGGATCAGAGGAAGGGGATAGGGATCGCGAATCGTGATACGGTTCAGCTCCCTAAAATCTAGGCAAGGTCTCAGAGAGCCATCTTTCTTTTTAACAAAAAAAAAACCAGAGGCAACAGGTGATTTTGAGGGACGAATATGCCCCTTATCGAGACTCTCAGAGATATAAGTTCGCATTGCGATTCTTTCCGGTTGTGAGAGGTTGTAGAGGCGTGCTTTTGGCAGCTTGGCGCCGGGAATGAGGTTAATGGGACAGTCAAACTCCCGGTGAGGAGGTAGCTCCTGAACACCGCTCCTGGGAAAACACGTCCTGAGAAATCAGAGAGAAATGATGGCATCGTTTTAGTAGACACCTCTGCAAAAATCGCTGTGAGACAATTCTCTCTACAAAACTCACTCCACTCATTTATTTGCCTTCCTTGCCAATCAATAGTGGGGTTATGTCTAGTGAGCCAGGGTAACCCCAAAACTAGAGGAGAAGGCAATCCGTTAAGGACAAAACAAGATATATCCTCCACATGAGTGTCACCTACCGCTAACCGGATATTGTGAACAATGCCCTTCAGGGATCTCTGTGAGAGTGGAGCAGAGTCAATAGCAAAAACAGGTATATCCTTTTCTAATGTGCAAACCTGAAAACCATGCATGGCTACAAATTGAGTATCAATAAGATTGACGGCCGCTCCACTATCGACAAAAATTTCACAAGAAATGACTTTGCTCCCTAGCGCTACCCTGACAGAAAGGAGAAATCGGGAACTGCAGGTCAGAGGAAAAGCATCAATTCCTACATCAACTTTGCCCAAAGTAGCAGATGAAGCAGAGTTTGATGATTTACCTTTTGAGGTTTTTCTCTTATTATAACTCTTAGTACAGTTCAAGAATTTCCTAGACAGGACAAACATTTGCCAAATGACCTATGCCCCCACAACAAAAACACACCATTCTCTGAGGACTAAATCCTCTTTTATCAGGGGCAAGTCGACCTAGCTGCATGGGCTCCTCCACAGAGGGAACCAGAGAGAGGATGAGGCCCCTGCACACTGAATGAGTCCGCACCACTGCCCCTAGACTGAAAATGACTGGACAGAGAGGTCTCGTTTCTTTCTCTTAGACGCCTGTCAAGGCGTACCGCCAATGACATGGCAGAATCTAAGGACGTTGGTCTCTCATGGAAAGCAAACGCATCTTTCAATCTCTCTGAGAGACCATGAGAGAACTGACTCCGGAGTGCAGCATCATTCCAACCTGAATCAGCTGCCCATCTCCGAAATTCAGAACAATAAAGCTCCGCAGACAGTTTGTTCTGGCATAAAAAACGTAAGTTAGATTCGGCCAGAGCAACACGATCCGGGTCATCATATATCTGCCTCAGGGCCACAAAAAAATCTTTCCACGGATCGAAGGGATCGAACAAAAAAGCCCAAGTCTGAGCATTACCCCAGAGCAGGGAGATGACAATCCTCACCCTCTGTTCCTCATTACCAGAGGAAGTGAGACCTTTGGCTCGCAACAGACTCCATGGGCCGGAGCAAAGCCCAATGCTTGAAGCTGAGTCATAGTTTGACGGAGATCCGCTACCTACAAAGAAAGACCCTGCATGCGGTCAACCAGGTCAGAAAGCGGATCCATGTCAAAAAAGGACGGTTTGGCGGATTATAATGTCACAGCTGTAAGTGAGCAACACACAGTAAATAGCAACTGACCGGACCCAAACTAGGGAGGATAAAGGGTGACCCCTGTCAGACCCTAAAAGCTCTCCCTAAGCTGCTAAGCACATGTCCGGATCCATATGGTGGATCGAGACATGCCCGCGTATCTCAGGCTGATGACCACTGAAACCCCTACAATAGTGGAAGGGGCATGGCCACCGGTGCCCTGCTCAGTATATGGACGGAACCGGGGTCGCCTCGGATCCAGTCAGCAAAGAAACAGAAACACACAATGTCTGAACACTTATCTGACGGAGCTGCGGCTGCAGTGAAAACAGATCCAAAGTCAGCAGACAATATCCGAAGTACTTGCTTCAGCAGAACACAGATCCAGTGAAAAGATATCACACAGGTGAAGCTACTCAAGCGAGAGATACAGCTCAAATGAAAAGTATAATCCGCACCTCTACAAAGGAGGAGGGGTGATTTAAAGGCAGCGAAATCAAACACAGGAGAGACAGCTGGGAGGAAGGAAACCGAAAGTAAAGACCTCATCACAGGGGCGGAGAAACAGGGCAGAGGGAACTCCTCCAAGCTCTAGTAGTGACATCATCACAGGGGTGGAGAAACAGAGCTGTGAGAACGTCTCAAAGCTCTGGTAGTGACAGTACCCCCCCCCCCTCTACGGGTGGACTCCGGACACCCAGGACCCACCTTCTCAGGATGAGCCCTATGAAATGCCCTGATGAGGCGAGTGGCTTTAATGTCCGACACCGGAACCCACATCCTCTCCTCAGGACCATAACCCTTCCAATGAACGAGGTACTGAAGAGAACCGCGGACAATGTGAGAGTCCACAATTCTGGAAACCTCAAACTCCAGATTGCCATCAACCAAAATCGGAGGAGGAGGCAAAGAGGAGGGTACCTTGGGCTGGACATATGGTTTTAAAAGAGCCCTGTGAAATACATTATGCATCTTCCAAACCCGTGAAAGATCAAAACGGAAGGCAACAGGATTGATGACTGACAAGATTTTATAAGGCCCGATAAACTTGGGACCCAATTTCCAGGAGGGAACCTTCAGTTTAATATTTCTTGTAGACAACCACACCAGATCACCCACATTCAGGTCCGGACCAGGCACACGTCTCTTATCAGCCACACGCTTATATTTCTCACTCATCTTTCTAAGATTACTCTGAATCTTTTGCCAAATGGTAGACAAAGACGAGGAAAATCTCTCCTCCTCAGGCAAACCAGAGGGAGCCCCTCCCGAGAATGTCCCAAACTGCGGATGGAACCCATATGCACCAAAGAATGGTGACTTATCAGAAGATTCCTGACGACGGTTGTTCAGAGCAAACTCAGCAAGAGGGAGAAATAAACACCAATCCTCCTGGTTCTCTGCCACAAAACAGCGCAAATATGTCTCCAGATTCTGGTTGACGCGTTCAGTCTGACCATTCGACTGCGGGTGAAAAGCAGAAGAGAAGGACAGCCGAACCCCCGGGCGAGAACAGAAGGCCTTCCAGAATCTGGACACAAACTGCGTGCCTCTATCGGAAACAATATCAGAGGGAATGCCATGCAATTTAACAATATGGTCGACAAAAGCTTGCGCCAACATTTTAGCACTGGGTAAACCAGGGAAGGGTACGAAATGAGCCATCTTGCTAAAACGGTCCACCACCACCAGGATCACCGACTTCCCTGAGGAACGAGGAAGATCCGTGATAAAGTCCATGGAGAGGTGTGTCCAAGGACGGGAAGGTATGGGTAACGGGAGAAGGGGACCTGAAGGCCGTGAACGAGGGACCTTAGCGCGAGCGCACGTCTCACAAGCAGCCACAAAACCCTCCACCGACTTACGAAGAGCCGGCCACCAAAATCTCTGAGCAATGAGATCTACCGTGGCTCTACTCCCGGGGGGTGACCAGCAAGAACAGTATCATGATGCTCCTTGAAGAGTTTGTGACGTAACTCAGGAGGCACAAACAACTTCCCAGGAGGACAACGGGCAGGTACCTCAGTCTGGGCAGCCTGGACCTCGCCCTCCAAATCATAATACAGAGCAGAAACAACCACCCCCTCCGCCAAAATGGGACCCGGGTCCTCGGAGTTTCCTCCTCCCGGAAAACAGCGAGAGAGAGCATCAGCCTTCACATTTTTGATCCCAGGGCGGAATGTAACAACAAAATTGAATCTGGAGAAGAACTGAGACCATCTGGCCTGTCCCGGATTCATACGCCTGGCCGACTCCAAGTACGCCAGATTCTTATGGTCGGTAAAAACAGTGACAGGGTGCCTGGCCCCCTCCAACCAATGGCGCCATTCCTCAAAAGCCAACTTGATGGCCAACAACTCTCTATCTCCCACATCATAGTTTCTCTCTGCCGGGGAGAGTTTTTTAGAGAAAAAGGCACAGGGTCGCCACTTGGCAGGAGAAGGGCCCTGGGACAAAACCGCACCCACACCCACCTCGGAAGCATCCACCTCAACGATGAAAGGTAAGGAAACATCGGGATGCATCAAGACGGGAGCAGACGCAAAACTCTCTTTAATCTTAGAAAAAGCTGCAAGCGCCTCCTCCGACCAAGAGGAAAAATCCGCCCCCTTTTTTGTCATGTCAGTGAGGGGTTTGACAACAGAGGAATAATTCAAAATTAATTTCTGTAATAGTTCGCAAAACCCAGAAAGCGCATCAATGCCTTCTGATTCTCAGGAAGCTCCCACTCCAGCACAGCACGGACCTTCTCCGGATCCATGCGAAAACCAGAAGCAGAGAGGAGAAAACCCAGAAATTGAATCTCCGATACCATAAAAACACATTTCTCCAGCTTGGCGTACAATTTATTCTCTCGCAGAATCCGCAGAACCTGAAAAAGATGATCCTGATGGGTCTGAACATCAGGGGAAAAAATCAAAATATCATCAAGATACACCAATACAAATTTCCCCATTAAATGGTAGAAAATACTGTTAACAAAATGCTGAAAGACGGCCGGAGCATTCATCAAGCCGAAAGGCATAACGAGATTCTCAAAATGCCCGTTAGGGGTATTAAAGGCTGTTTTCCATTCATCCAGCTCTCTGACCCTGACCAGGTTGTACGCGCCTCTCAAATCCAATTTGGAAAAAACCTTGGCCCCAACAATTTGGTTGAAGAGGTCCGGGATCAGAGGAAGGGGATAGGGATCGCGAATCGTGATACGGTTCAGCTCCCTAAAATCTAGGCAAGGTCTCAGAGAGCCATCTTTCTTTTTAACAAAAAAAAACCAGAGGCAACAGGTGATTTTGAGGGACGAATATGCCCCTTATCGAGACTCTCAGAGATATAAGTTCGCATTGCGATTCTTTCCGGTTGTGAGAGGTTGTAGAGGCGTGCTTTTGGCAGCTTGGCGCCGGGAATGAGGTTAATGGGACAGTCAAACTCCCGGTGAGGAGGTAGCTCCTGAACACCGCTCTCGGAAAACACGTCTGAGAAATCAGAGAGAAATGATGGCATCGTTTTAGTAGACACCTCTGCAAAAATCGCTGTGAGACAATTCTCTCTACAAAACTCACTCCACTCATTTATTTGCCTTCCTTGCCAATCAATAGTGGGGTTATGTCTAGTGAGCCAGGGTAACCCCAAAACTAGAGGAGAAGGCAATCCGTTAAGGACAAAACAAGATATATCCTCCACATGAGTGTCACCTACCGCTAACCGGATATTGTGAACAATGCCCTTCAGGGATCTCTGTGAGAGTGGAGCAGAGTCAATAGCAAAAACAGGTATATCCTTTTCTAATGTGCAAACCTGAAAACCATGCATGGCTACAAATTGAGTATCAATAAGATTGACGGCCGCTCCACTATCGACAAAAATTTCACAAGAAATGACTTTGCTCCCTAGCGCTACCCTGACAGAAAGGAGAAATCGGGAACTGCAGGTCAGAGGAAAAGCATCAATTCCTACATCAACTTTGCCCAAAGTAGCAGATGAAGCAGAGTTTGATGATTTACCTTTTGAGGTTTTTCTCTTATTATAACTCTTAGTACAGTTCAAGAATCCTCCTAGACAGACAAACATTTGCCAAATGACCTATGCCCCCACAACAAAAACACACCATTCTCTGAGGACTAAATCCTCTTTTATCAGGGGCAAGTCGACCTAGCTGCATGGGCTCCTCCACAGAGGGAACCAGAGAGAGATGAGGGCCCCTGCACACTGAATGAGTCCGCACCATTGCCCCTAGACTGAAAATGACTGGACAGAGAGGTCTTGTTTCTTTCTCTTAGACGCCTGTCAAGGCGTACCGCCAATGACATGGCAGAATCTAAGGACGTTGGTCTCTCATGGAAAGCAAACGCATCTTTCAATCTCTCTGAGAGACCATGAGAGAACTGACTCCGGAGTGCAGCATCATTCCAACCTGAATCAGCTGCCCATCTCCGAAATTCAGAACAATAAAGCTCCGCAGACAGTTTGTTCTGGCATAAAAAACGTAAGTTAGATTCGGCCAGAGCAACACGATCCGGGTCATCATATATCTGCCCCAGGGCCACAAAAAATCTTTACTACGGATCGAAGGGAGGGATCCCCGATGGCAACGAAAAAGCCCCAAGTCTGAGCATTACCCCTGAGCAGGGAGATGACAATCCTCACCCTCTGTTCCTCATTACCAGAGGAATGGGGACACAAGCAAAAATGGAGTTTGCATGCCTCTCTGAAACGAACAAAATTCTCACTGCCCCCGGAGAACGTCTTCCGGAAGTGAGACCTTTGGCTCGCAACAGACTCCATGGCCGGAGCAGAGCCCAATGCTTGAAGCTGAGTCATAGATTGACGGAGATCCGCTACCTTCCAAAGAAGACCCTGCATGCGGTCAACCAGGCCAGAAAGCGATCCATGTAAAAAAGGACGGTTTGGCGGATTATAATGTCACGGCTGTAGTGAGCAACAAGAGCGTACACAGTAGAATAGCAACTGACCGGACCCAAACGAGGGAGGATAAAGGGTGACCCCTGCAGACCCTAAAAGCTCCCCTAAGCTGCTATGCACATGTCCGGATCCAATGGTGGATCGAGACATGCCCGCGTACCTGAGGCTGAAGACCGCTGAAACCCCTACAATAGTGGAAGGGGCACGGCCACCGGTGCCCTGCTCAGTATATGGACGGAACCGGGGTCGCCTCGGATCCAGTCAGCAAGTGAAACAGAAACACACAATGTATGAACACTTAACTGAGGTGCTGCAGCCGCAGTGAAAACAGATCCAAAGTCAGCAGACGATATCCGAAGTACTTGCATCAGCAGAACACAGATCCAGTGAAGAGAGTCACACAGGTGAAGACACTCAAGCGAGAGATACAGCTCAAAATGAAGAGTATAATCCGCACCTCTACAAAGGAGGAGGGGTGATTTAAAGGCAGCGAAATCAAACACAGGAGGGACAGCTGGGAGGAAGGAAACCGAAAGTAAGACCTCATCACAGAGGCGGAGAAACAGAGAAGAGAACTCCTCCAAGCTCTAGTAGTGACATCATCACAGGGTGTGGAAACAGAGCTGTGAGAACGTCTCAAAGCTCTGGTAGTGACAGTACCCCCCCCCCCCCTCTACGGGTGGACTCTGGACACCCAGGACCCACCTTCTCAGGAGGAGCCCTATGAAATGCCCTGATGAGGCGAGTGGCTTTAATGTCCGACACCGGAACCCACATCCTCTCCTCAGGACCATAACCCTTCCAATGAACGAGGTACTGAAGAGAACCGCGGACAATGCGAGAGTCCACAATTCTGGAAACCTCAAACTCCAGATTGCCATCAACCAAAATCGGAGGAGGAGGCAAAGAGGAGGGTACCGTGGGCTGGACATATGGTTTTAAAAGAGCCCTGTGAAATACATTATGTATCTTCCAAACCCGTGGAAGATCAAGACGGAAGGCAACAGGATTGATGACTGACAAGATTTTATAAGGCCCGATAAACTTGGGACCCAATTTCCAGGAGGGAACCTTCAGTTTAATATTTCTTGTAGACAACCACACCAGATCACCCACATTCAGGTCCGGACCAGGCACACGTCTCTTATCAGCCACACGCTTATATTTCTCACTCATCTTTCTAAGATTACTCTGAATCTTTTGCCAAATGGTAGACAAAGACGAGGAAAATCTCTCCTCCTCAGGCAAACCAGAGGGAGCCCCTCCCGAGAATGTCCCAAACTGCGGATGGAACCCATATGCACCAAAGAATGGTGACTTATCAGAAGATTCCTGACGACGGTTGTTCAGAGCAAACTCAGCAAGAGGGAGAAATGAACACCAATCCTCCTGGTTCTCTGCCACAAAACAGCGCAAATATGTCTCCAGATTCTGGTTGACGCGCTCAGTCTGACCATTCGACTGCGGGTGAAAAGCAGAAGAGAAGGACAGCCGAACCCCCAGGCGAGAACAGAAGGCCTTCCAGAATCTGGACACAAACTGCGTGCCTCTATCGGAAACAATATCAGAGGGAATGCCATGCAATTTAACAATATGGTCGACAAAAGCTTGCGCCAACAGTTTTAGCACTGGGTAAACCAGGGAAGGGTACGAAATGAGCCATCTTGCTAAAACGGTCCACCACCACCAGGATCACCGACTTCCCTGAGGAACGAGGAAGATCCGTGATAAAGTCCATGGAGAGGTGTGTCCAAGGACGGGAAGGTATGGGTAACGGGAGAAGGGGACCTGAAGGCCGTGAACGAGGGACCTTAGCGCGAGCGCACGTCTCACAAGCAGCCACAAAACCCTCCACCGACTTACGAAGAGCCGGCCACCAAAATCTCCTGAGCAATGAGATCTACCGTGGCTCTACTCCCGGGGGTGACCAGCAAGAACAGTATCATGATGCTCCTTGAAGAGTTTGTGACGTAACTCAGGAGGCACAAACAACTTCCCAGGAGGACAACGGGCAGGTACCTCAGTCTGGGCAGCCTGGACCTCGGCCCTCCAAATCATAATACAGAGCAGAAACAACCACCCCCTCCGCCAAAATGGGACCCGGGTCCTCGGAGTTTCCTCCTCCCGGAAAACAGCGAGAGAGAGCATCAGCCTTCACATTTTTGATCCCAGGGCGAATGTAACGACAAAATTGAATCTGGAGAAGAACTAGAGACCATCTGGCCTGTCTCGGATTCATACGCCTGGCCGACTCCAAGTACGCCAGATTCTTATGGTCGGTAAAAACAGTGACAGGGTGCCTGGCCCCCTCCAACCAATGGCGCCATTCCTCAAAAGCCAACTTGATGGCCAACAACTCTCTATCTCCCACATCATAGTTTCTCTCTGCCGGGGAGAGTTTTTTAGAGAAAAAGGCACAGGGTCGCCACTTGGCAGGAGAAGGGCCCTGGGACAAAACCGCACCCACACCCACCTCGGAAGCATCCACCTCAACGATGAAAGGTAAGGAAACATCGGGATGCATCAAGACGGGAGCAGACGCAAAACTCTCTTTAATCTTAGAAAAAGCTGCAAGCGCCTCCTCCGACCAAGAGGAAAAATCCGCCCCCTTTTTTGTCATGTCAGTGAGGGGTTTGACAACAGAGGAATAATTCAAAATTAATTTCTGTAATAGTTCGCAAAACCCAGAAAGCGCATCAATGCCTTCTGATTCTCAGGAAGCTCCCACTCCAGCACAGCACGGACCTTCTCCGGATCCATGCGAAAACCAGAAGCAGAGAGGAGAAAACCCAGAAATTGAATCTCTGATACCATAAAAACACATTTCTCCAGCTTGGCGTACAATTTATTCTCCTCGCAGAATCCGCAGAACCTGAAAAAGATGATCCTGATGGGTCTGAACATCAGGGGAAAAATCAAAATATCATCAAGATACACCAATACAAATTTCCCCATTAAATGGTAGAAAATACTGTTAACAAAATGCTGAAAGACGGCCGGAGCATTCATCAAGCCGAAAGGCATAACGAGATTCTCAAAATGCCCGTTAGGGGTATTAAAGGCCTGTTTTCCATTCATCCCAGCTCTCTGACCCTGACCAGGTTGTACGCGCCTCTCAAATCCAATTTGGAAAAAACCTTGGCCCCAACAATTTGGTTGAAGAGGTCCGGGATCAGAGGAAGGGGATAGGGATCGCGAATCGTGATACGGTTCAGCTCCCTAAAATCTAGGCAAGGTCTCAGAGAGCCATCTTTCTTTTTAACAAAAAAAAAACCAGAGGCAACAGGTGATTTTGAGGGACGAATATGCCCCTTATCGAGACTCTCAGAGATATAAGTTTGCATTGCGATTCTTTCCGGTTGTGAGAGGTTGTAGAGGCGTGCTTTTGGCAGCTTGGCGCCGGGAATGAGGTTAATGGGACAGTCAAACTCCCGGTGAGGAGGTAGCTCCTGAACACCGCTCTCGGGAAAACACGTCTGAGAAATCAGAGAGAAATGATGGCATCGTTTTAGTAGACACCTCTGCAAAAATCGCTGTGAGACAATTCTCTCTACAAAACTCACTCCACTCATTTATTTGCCTTCCTTGCCAATCAATAGTGGGGTTATGTCTAGTGAGCCAGGGTAACCCCAAAACTAGAGGAGAAGGCAATCCGTTAAGGACAAAACAAGATATATCCTCCACATGAGTGTCACCTACCGCTAACCGGATATTGTGAACAATGCCCTTCAGGGATCTCTGTGAGAGTGGAGCAGAGTCAATAGCAAAAACAGGTATATCCTTTTCTAATGTGCAAACCTGAAAACCATGCATGGCTACAAATTGAGTATCAATAAGATTGACGGCCGCTCCACTATCGACAAAAATTTCACAAGAAATGACTTTGCTCCCTAGCGCTACCCTGACAGAAAGGAGAAATCGGGAACTGCAGGTCAGAGGAAAAGCATCAATTCCTACATCAACTTTGCCCAAAGTAGCAGATGAAGCAGAGTTTGATGATTTACCTTTTGAGGTTTTTCTCTTATTATAACTCTTAGTACAGTTCAAGAATTTCCTAGACAGACAAACATTTGCCAAATGACCTATGCCCCCACAACAAAAACACACCATTCTCTGAGGACTAAATCCTCTTTTATCAGGGGCAAGTCGACCTAGCTGCATGGGCTTCTCCACAGAGGGAACCAAGAGAGAATGAGGGCCCTGCACACTGCATGAGTCCGCACCACTGCCCCTAGACTGAAAATGACTGGACACAGAGGTCTTGTTTCTTTCTCTTAGACGCCTGTCAAGGCGTACCGCCAATGACATGGCAGAATCTAAGGACGTTGGTCTCTCATGGAAAGCAAACGCATCTTTCAATCTCTCTGAGAGACCATGAGAGAACTGACTCCGGAGTGCAGCATCATTCCAACCTGAATCAGCTGCCCATCTCCGAAATTCAGAACAATAAAGCTCCGCAGACAGTTTGTTCTGGCATAAAAAACGTAAGTTAGATTCGGCCAGAGCAACACGATCCGGGTCATCATATATCTGCCTCAGGGCCACAAAAAATCTTTCCACGGATCGAAGGGATCGAACGAAAAAGCCCAAGTCTGAGCATTACCCCTGAGCAGGGAGATGACAATCCTCACCCTCTGTTCCTCATTACCAGAGGAAGTGAGACCTTTGGCTCACAACAGACTCCATGGGCCGGAGCAAAGCCCAATGCTTGAAGCTGAGTCATAGTTTGACGGAGATCCGCTACCTACAAAGAAAGACCCTGCATGCGGTCAACCAGGTCAGAAAGCGGATCCATGTCAAAAAAGGACGGTTTGGCGGATTATAATGTCACAGCTGTAAGTGAGCAACACACAGTAAATAGCAACTGACCCAAACTGACCCCTGTCAGACCCTAAAAGCTCTCCCTAAGCTGCTATGCACATGTCCCCTGAAACCCCTACAATAGTGGAAGGGGCATGGCCACCGGTGCCCTGCTCAGTATATGGACGGAACCGGGGTCGCCTCGGATCCAGTCAGCAAAGAAACAGAAACACACAATGTCTGAACACTTATCTGACGGAGCTGCGGCTGCAGTGAAAACAGATCCAAAGTACGCAGACAATATCCGAAGTACTTGCTTCAGCAGAACACAGATCCAGTGAAAAGATATCACACAGGTGAAGCTACTCAAGCGAGAGATACAGCTCAAATGAAAAGTATAATCCGCACCTCTACAAAGGAGGAGGGGTGATTTAAAGGCAGCGAAATCAAACACAGGAGAGACAGCTGGGAGGAAGGAAACCGAAAGTAAAGACCTCATCACAGGGGCGGAGAAACAGGGCAGAGGGAACTCCTCCAAGCTCTAGTAGTGACATCATCACAGGGGTGGAGAAACAGAGCTGTGAGAACGTCTCAAAGCTCTGGTAGTGACAGCACGTCGGTCATCGACACACCCAATAGCCCCACAGAACATCCAGGCCGAGCCACCATGCATATCCAAACAGGGGCAAACAAGGACTACATGGACCTAATGGTAAAAGAGCACCGCCAGGTGTGGTCGATTCACCACCCGAGAAAAAAGGGGCAGAGTCGAGCATGACGAGAGCCCTACCGCTACATCCCAGACGTCCAGTCCCATAGCACCCCAGAGCGTTCTCCTCATACTATGACGTATGTCAACTCATCATAAGATTGTACTAATATATTCATAACGCAACTTGGGCATGCTATACAGTAAACAAATAATACATATAATACATAACTAAAGGGAGTCACATTCACTATCTGTCAGCATAAAACATTGATCATTCCCGATCTCCATCCCTTTTCCATAGTTCATCTAGGGAAAGAAAGAAAAAAAGTATAGCCCATAAATAAAAATCATGTTAAAAACAAATACTCATCCTAGTATTACTACCTATATACCAGTCGGCATGTCGACCAAATGCCAGGAGCAAAGGGCAGGCCACACAATCCCTATACCCTTGTACCGGATGACTCCGGTTGTCATACACGCGACTCTGGGCATGCGTGATGCAATCACAGGTACGCCGGGAACAGTGATTTTGTTTACATTAGGCGGCATCCCATCTGATCAGCAGGTCTATATTGCATCCCTGATCCCTCCCCCTTCCTTGTTTTTATTGATCACATTTGACACTTTATCATACCTAATCATGTTTATTTGCACTGATGCACTTTTAACAGCAATGTATACATCTATTGGATATTTATTGTTTTATATAAATTTTAAAAAAAAATCTTATTTTTACTGCATGTATTACCACTATGTATGTGTATATATGTATGAGCAAGGTCTGGATTTTTATTTTGTGAGTGATTTATCTCATTTGCATAATTGAACACAGGTTGATCCAATTGTGTGTCACATGTTTTTCACCCTATATATACTGCTGACTTGGTTTTGTAAATTTGCTTGAGAAAGGCTCATACTGAGCTGAAACGTTGCCTTGTCACATGGGTAAAAAAGTCTTGCATATTTTTTCACCTTTACCTTGGAGTGCTAGCTGCTTTTTGGATTTTTCATATTGGGTAAGCTATATCCCGTTTGGGCTGTGCACCCACTTTTTTTCCTTTTTTTGTTTTACTTTCCCGGTGCTGCCATGTTTAATTACTGATACAGAAACTACTATGAGTTTTTTCCAATACAGATTATCATTGGGTTGTATAGCCCAGTGATTAACGCTCTTGCCTCTAATGCAAAAGGTTGTGAGTTCAAACCCCAGCAGAAACATTTCAGAAATAGAGATATATTTTATATTTTTTTTAGTAATTGTAAAAAACATATGGCACAAAATAAATGTGTAATTACTATAACATATATATATATAATTACTAATTACTAGTAATTACTAATTACTTAAAAAAAATCTTAACCACTGGGCTATACAACCCAATGATAAGCTGTTCTGGAAAAACCTCATATTAGTTTCTGTATCAGTAAGTATTATTTACTGATACAGAAAGCTTGTGAGTTCAAATCCCATAATCCTATTTCTGAAATACAGGCTAAATTAGATTTAAATACATAGGGTGTCCCCAAGCACTGACTCCATATATGGACATAGCTATATATGGAGTCAGAGCAGGGACTCCTAAGCCACAGACTCACACTGGGGCATTTCCCCACTGTATATGTCTAAGCAGCGATCTTCTGCTTAGACATATAGGCTAAATTAGATTTAAAAGGAACCTGTCATCGTGATTTTGTGTATAGAGCTGAGGACATGGGTTGCTAGGTGGCCGTTAGCACATCCGCAATACCCAGTCCCCATAGCTCTGTGTGCTTTTATTGTGTATAAAAACCGATTTGATACATATGCAAATTAACCTGAGATGAGTCAGAGCTTGAAAATATGACTCTTCTCTGGTCACACAAGTAAGATATTACTTTTTTATGTTAATTTGCATATGTATCAAATCGTTTTTTCCCCACAATAAAAGCACACAGAGCTATGGGGACTGGATATTGCGGATGTGCTAGCGGTGATCTAGCAACCCATGTCCTCAGCTCTATACACAAAATCCAGGTGACAGGTTCCCTTTAAATACACTGACTCGAGCATTGCGCTCAACTGGTGTTCAGCCAAGCATGCTCGCTCAACAATAATTGTCATGTGTTATATGATGTCTGATTTTCATTTTTTACATTATTCATGGGATATCCCCTTTAAGCAAGTATTAGGTAGGGAGGAAGTGAAAGTGTGATGTGAGTGAAAAGGCTTTGTAGATATACTGTCCTGATCAAATGTTTAAGACCACTTGAAAAATGGCAAAAAATCATATTTAGTATGGCTGGATCTTAACAAGGTTCCAAGTAGAGCTTCAACATGCAACAAGAAGAAATGGGAGTGAGACAAAACATTTTTTGAGCATTCAATTTAATGAAAACAACGATAAAACTGAAACAGGCAGTATTGAAAAGCTCCAGCTGATAATGATGAGTCCTGAATATTCATGAGCTTCTGACTCTTCCCGCCTACCTGCTGCTGATTGACAGTTATTTTTCATATAAATCAGCAGCAGGTGGGCAGGGGAGTGGCTATAGCTCTGAATTAAAAAAATGCTAGACTCAATGACATCACGCTGGACTCAAATCAGCTTATTAGCATGCGGCATGTGGCATCTTTGTGTGTATATTATGAGGTGACCATCTGTCACACCAGTAAGTGAATACATCTAAGGTACTTTTTAGTAGTTAATGATTGTATATAATTAGTTAGATTATAATCAAATATCTACATAACCGGTTCTTTTTAAGCGTGATGCTCGAGTCTCCTCACCACACATTTGTTGGCTGCTACGCATAAAAATTTTTAGGATGGTCAGCTCGGCAGCAGTCCCTCGCCCACAAATCTTTTTATATGGTCAGCTCGGCAGCAGGCTCTCGCCCACAAAAGTTTTAGATGGTCAGCTCGGCAGCAGGCCCTTGCCCCCACAAAATATTTTAGATGGTCAGTTCGGCAGCAGGCCCTCGAACCACAACATTTTTTAGATGGTCAGCTCGGCAGCAGGCCCTCGCCCACAAAATATTTTAGATGTTCAGCCCGGCAGCAAGCACTCATCCCTAATGTTTTAGGTGGTCAAATCAGCAGCAGGTTCTCGCCCCTAATGTTTTAGAGGGTCACCAACAGGCCCTTGCTCCAAATGTTTTTGAGGGTCACCAGCAGGGTGTGTATGATGCTCTCCTTTATCTGTAATAAATGGTGTATTGGAGTGCCGGTTCCTTGTAATTTTTGGCAGCCCTTTCCCTTAGTGCATAGGCTTCATGAGTGTAGGAGTCCCACTACTTAAACAATTGTACCATAATGTGAATGAGGCCCTCCTTTATGTGATATACAAGTTGTATTGGAGTGCCTCTTCCTTGTAATTTTTGGCAGCACTTGCACTTTATATACAAGTACATATACATGAAAGAATGTTTCCAAACAATTTTTTCTCTAAAATCTATTTTCTTTTTGGTGCGTATTACTGTCAGTCTGTAAAAGTGGCATACTACTCGGACAACATCGTTCCCAGCAGCCCAAGATGCATCCAGACATCCTCTCCATACTGTTCCCAAACTATTTCAGTGGTGTTCCCATCAATTTCTGACCTTTTCCTTTGAACCAGACGCCCTCCCCTCTTCAGAGCAGGGTGTTCCTGGTTTGATGCTCAAGTTCTCCATTTACTTCCTTTGTGCTCGGGTGCTCGGTAGAGCACCCGAGCATCCCGAGGTCTTCTAATTGAGCACCCGAGCACTTTGGTGCCTGACCAACACCATTAAACAACATGCACGGGATGCATCTTACAGACAAAAGACAGATACAGAGAGGAGCAGAGGTTAGTTTGCTCTTGAAGCACATGAACACATAAAGGACAACAGTCAGACAGATACAGATCAAGTGAGAGAAAACTGAAATATCATGCCATAATATGGAAACATTTTGCCCTAGTAAGGGCTCCTTCACACTTGCGGCAGGACGGATTCGGCAGGCTGGTCTCCCTGTCGGATCCGTCCTTCCGCTGTTTCACCAATGCCGCGAAGTCCTGCATGTCTGACTTTTTAGTCCGGCGGCTTTCGCCATGCTGCGCCGGAGCTCAGCCCCCGTCCCCATTATAGTCAATGGGGACGGAGCGGCGGTCTGGCGATACGGCGAAACAGCGGAAGGACGGATCCGACAGGGAGACCAGCCTGCCGGATCCGTCCTGCCGCAAGTGTGAAGGAGCCCTAACATTGCAGTTGAATTTGATTGCTTTATCTATGGACTTCTTGTGAAAAACCCACAGCTCAATATTACAATTTCTATGTGTTTTTGATGATTTTCTTTTTAAACACATACATTTATTTAATAGGTAGTAGTGACAATAATAACTACATTCAACATGGTTCCAGCGTTGCCAGTGATAAGCCAATGGCAAATGTTGCAATGTTCTTAGAGTTTATATAGAACATGGAGAAAATGGAACGAAAATGTGTTAATAAACCTAAACTGCAGTATATTGGGCTTTAGAAGGGTTGGCTTTTGAAAATTTTTGTTACAGCAAATATATTTTAATAATACTTGCCTATAAATGGCCTCGTCATACTGATTTCTATTTGTAGCATTATTACAATCATTGTCTGTTCTATGAGATTACATTTGGACTTCAAAAATAAAATTTTAGTTAAAAACAGCTTAGGAGAACATTTCACACAATACTGCTGTACTCACAATGGCAAACAGAAGGATAGGCACAGTAAAGTATGGTTCTCCCTAAGGGAACACACACCGCTCAATGGCTCAGTGAGAAACTGCCACTGTGAAGAAATAAAAGTAACAGTATGAAGGAAAGAAATTAAGCAGAACTCCCTTTGACATTTGTTGTAGCTCCAAGACACAATTTAATATCGATTACTTGAAAGGGCTTTTCTTCTTTCCAAAATACAGAAATGTGAAGCAAAGGTTTAACTAGATACAAGTAAAATATTGATAAGACCATCAGCATTTTTTTATTTGACTGTAAAGAACAATATCATAGTGGAAAAAGTTTTAATAATAACTTTAGTAATATTATTAATAGTATATTCTCCATTAAAGGGTTTTTCTTAAGACGCAGGTTTATACTTACCTGCTCCCGGCGCGCCGTCCACTTCCTGGTTTCGGCAGGGGGCGGGCTCCATCTTCATTGATGTCTTCTCCCGGCCGGCCGTGCGCTGTACTGAACGCGCACGCCGAGCCCGCGCATGTGCCCTGGTGACTTCTTCCTGGCCAGTATAGTATACTTGCCAGGAAGAAGTCACTAGGGCGCATGCGCGGACTCAGCGTGTGCATTCAGTACAGCGTGCAGCCGGCCGGGAGAAGAAAAGAAGATGTCTGCGCACGCACGGCCACCGCGATTCCTGAGAAGAGCGGTGGCAGTAACCAGGGGAGACGGAAGACAACAGTCAGGTAAGTATAGGTTTATTTTTTTCTAAGGGGTGGGGATTTGTTAATTAAATATATTTAGAAAAATGATCACTGTTAAATCATTAACAGTGATCATTAAGATGATAATACCCCTTTAAGTAATTAAGGGGGTTTTCTCATCTCATATAATGGGGGCATATCCCTAGGATATGTCCCCATTGTCTTATAGGTCCACCACTGGGACCCGCACCTATATCGAGAACGGAGCCCCGAAAGTGAAGCGCACTGTGCATGTGCAGCTACTCCCCATTCATTTCTATGGGGCCGCCAAAATAGCCGAGTGCTGGCTCGGCTATTGCCATCTGCCCCATAGAAATGAATGGGAGCATGGGCCGCACATGCGTGGCACGGTCACATTCACTCCTATGGGAGAGGCGGGGATTAGCGATCGGTGGTGGACAGACTCCGGGAAATCTGGGGTCAGCCACAGTGCTCCCCGCTTCGTTTTCGATAAAGGTGCGAGTCCCAGCGGTGGGACCTGCACCTATCAGACAATGGGGGCATATCCTAGCGATATGCCCCCATTGTCTAAGATGGGAATACCCCTTTAAGGATCAGAAGAATGGAAAGCTCAAACAATGGTCATGTGAACCTGGCCTGAGTTGTATTTTTTCAATTACGATTTTGTGTTACATACAACCTATTTATGAAAGGGTTGGCCACTTTCTGTCCGCTTGTGACCAATATATGGTAAGATTTGACACTTACTAATATAGTCTTTGTTGATTTTCTGTGCCACCCCACTGCCTCTTCCAGCCTGTTACGGTGCAGCAGATCCCTCCCCCTCTGTCATGCTGTCCTTGCTCGGCTTTCCATCTTCCCAAGTTGGGTCAGTGACCTCATTGTTACCACCTCCTCTTCCACTTCCTCACTCTGCTTATCCTCCTGACTTGTTGACCTAACCACTACCTTAGTGATTGATAACTGTGTCTCATCCTTTTCATCAGTCTATTGAGACAGTAATTGCTGTTGAGTTATTGGCAACTATGTCTCATCATCCACCTCATTAAACAGTAATTTCCGTTCCCCACCGTCATCTTCTTGTGATTTTGGATGCTCAAGAGTTTGGGAATCATCTGTCCCTCTTCAAGCCTGCTTGGCAAGAAGGCCAAATCAAGGAATGGCGCTGAAAAGAGCTCCTTGGAATATCCAAGTGTGGGATCACTTTTTTGCCTAGACTCTCCATGGTGGGAAGAAGGAGGATCAGGGTGAGGATTGGGTTGGGAAGACTCTTGGCTACTGAGACTGGACTTGGTGGAAGACAGGGTGGTGCTTAAGCGACTGGAAGCATTATCTGCTGCAATCCAACCGACCACCTGGTCGCACTGGTCTGACTTCAAAAGTGGTGTCCTGCCCCACCCTGCAAACTGGGACATAAAGCTAGGTATCTTGGATGATTGTTTTTCTTGCGCTCTGGCAGCAGGCACAGTTTCACCACAGCCTCTGCGTGCACCATCAGCATCACGGCCACTGCCCCATCTCTTACTGCTCACCTTCTTCATGTTAAATGTTATATATGATTGAAAGTCTTGCACACGTACAGTAGCATAGGATTTGGAAGTGTATGCGCAAACAAATTTAAAAAGGTATTTGGGATGTGGAAACGTCACACAGGAGATATCCCACAGATAATGTCAATGCTGTCACCAGCAGCTAATGAAAAATTACAGCGAATGTCACAGGTGTTTAGGATGAGGAAACGTTATATAGGAAAGGTACCACCGGTAATGTCACTGTCCGCAGCGTCTACGCACAAAAGTACACTATATGTCACATATTATATTTTTTCAGCGCAGACGTTACATTACAGATGTGGCACTGGTGATGTCATTGTCAGAAGTAGACACTGTCTATTGAAAAAGTACACTGGATGTCACAGATATTTTTTGGATGCGCACACTTTACATTGGAGATGTAGAGCAGCTAATGTTGCTGTCTTTAAAAGAGTCTTTATTTAACATACATTAATTTAACATGTATAAAAATATACTTAGTAAAAACAGCAGTAAGGAAGGGGGAAACCTTCAGTGAGGAAAAAACAACCCTAGAGGAGGCTGAGGGGTCAAAACACAAGGGTATATAGATTGCAGAAAGAAGCCACACACAAGCAAGCCAGTAAGACAATAGAAGCCATCAGACATAAAAATACAAAAGTAAGGCATAAACAGACCTATGTGTGGAAAGGATAAGTAAATAACTACCCAAGAATGTGTGTGGAACCCTCAGCCGCCTCATCCCGACGTCGTTTCGCCAGTAACACCTGGCTTCTTCCAGGGATAAAAAATGATTACACAAACTCCTCTTTTTATAGCGTTTTCCCATAACCAAATTCGTACTAAAGTCCACGTCTTGGCCTCCTCTAGGGATATAGTTATATTTCAGATAGTTCACAAGTGATACCTTGATCCACCATGTCCTTGCATGCTTCAATTGATACTTCTTAAGATCATACTTGAGATCCCTAATCTGCCGACCATCCGTATCCTCACTCCCATTACCATTACCGCTGAATATATCTTCTGCATGTGCCACATGGCAGTCTGAGCCTGGAATTCCATCTCAAATGATATTTAAGGAAAAAAAATTGATCTCTGTAACAACAAAGAACATATAATACCCACTAGATTTGATCACCGAGTTATAATGAATATATAGTGCTGAGAGCAGCCCAAACAATTCAATGTACTAAACACACCAAAAATTAGCACCAAACACATGTATATATAAACATGAAAAAGTATTTATTTAGCATACATGATGATGATCAGTGCGTCATCACTGCTTAATGCCAGGTCCTATACCTTTTTGCCTGTTTGGCCCTCCTCTTAATCACATGATCTGATATGCGATGCTTGATTGGAAAGCATTGTTCCAGGACACATCTGGTACCAATTTTACCTTATTTGATTATGGGAAGACACTATGAAAAGAGGAGTTTGTGTAATTATTTCAGATCTCCGGAAGAAGCCAGGTGTTACTGGCGAAACGACGTCGGGAGGAGGCGGCTGAGGGTTCCACACGCATTCTTGGGTAGTTATTTACTTATCCTTTCCACACATAGGTCTGTTTATGCCTTACTTTTGTATTTTTATCAGAAAGAGGAGAAGACGACCCCAGAAGTCCCCCAGCCTATATAGCAAGGGCAATGCCTGTATTAATTTAAATAAATATAGGGGGATACCTGAAAGAGGATAACTCAGTACAAGCTCCGAGTATAACGGCAGAAAACAGAAGAAAGGAGCTTAGAGTACCAATAATTAGAAAAATATATACGTTTTTATTAAGTTCACGAT
Organism: Bufo gargarizans; assembly: GCF_014858855.1. Classification (NCBI taxonomy): domain Eukaryota; kingdom Metazoa; phylum Chordata; class Amphibia; order Anura; family Bufonidae; genus Bufo; species Bufo gargarizans. The sequence continues at coordinate 262,276,615 of NC_058081.1, read as the reverse complement.
AAAAAACACACATGTAGTGAATGCCAAGGACAGGGTAAGGGAGCAGGGGAAAAGAAAACGAGCGCCACCCTGGACAGACACACTGGTCACAAAATATAATGATCTATCAATTAAATTACTGCAGATATGGGAAAAACAGATAATGTGTGGTACAATGACCAACCCATAGATGCAGACATGATAAATAATTTACTGTAAAGGGTGAGTGGAGATCAGATGTGGCCAGACCGCCATGGCTGTAGTGCATAATGTATGGTACAAAGGACATAGGTCATACAGAGATGTAGACAGTGTACCAATAAATAGACAGTGGTGGACCAAGTGAGGTAGCTCAACATTGGCAGCACATAGCCATGGCTGAGACCCTGTGATCAGACACTCACCAGTATGGGACCAAGTGTGAACGGAAAACCAGGATGGCGCTACCCCAACGCGCGTTTCGGCATGCCTTCTTTTCCCCTGCTCCCTTACCCTGTCCTTGGCATTCACTACATGTGTGTTTTTTATCGTGAACTTAATAAAAACGTATATATTTTTCTAATTATTGGTACTCTAAGCTCTTTTGTATTTTTATGTCTGATGGCTTCTATTGTCTTACTGGCTTGCTTGTGTGTGGCTTCTTTCTGCAATCTATATATCCTTGTGTGTTGACCCCTCAGCCTCCTCTAGGGTTGTTTTTTCCTCACTGAAGGCTTCCCCCTTCCTTGCTGCTGTTTTTACAAAGTATATTTTTATACATGTTAAATTAATGTATGTTATTAAGAGGAGGGCCAAACAGGCAAAAAGGTATAGGACCTGGCATTAAGCAATGATGACGCACTGATCATCATCATGTATGCTAAATAAAGACTTTTTCATGTTTATATATACATGTGTTTGGTGCTAATTTTTGGTGTGTTTAGTACATTGAATTGTTTGGGCTGCTCTCAGCACTATATATTCATTATAACCCAGTGATCAAATCTAGTGGGTATTAATGTTGCTGTCTGCAGCGGCCTGACTATTGTACGCTATTTAGCACAGGTTGCCCTAAAAAAAGATATTGCTGCCACACACAATAGTCCTTAAAAGAACTTTTGGGTCTTTGAAAAGTTTTGGTGTTAAAAATATTTGTAAATCACTCCCTACACTGTCTGTTCTTTCCTCAGCACAGCTCTCCCTTACTAAGAATGAGCCAAACATGCATCATCGGGTGCTATATAACACCCAATGATGCGTTCCGGCCAGCCAATCACTGTAATGCCAGCAGCCAACATGGCTACGGAATTACAGTGAGAGCAGTACTCATCTGCATGTTTATTGGCTACATAGCAGCCAAGAAACGTGCGAGGCGGGGACTCGAGCATTGCGCTCGAGCACATGCGGTATTCAGACGAATATCGCCATGTGCCGAGCATCGAGATCCTCGAACCGAACTGGTGTTAGGCCGAGCATGCTCAATCATCACTAATATTTAGCCTTGGCAGCTAGCAGATCATTCATTATCATGACAGAGTAGATTAGAATCTTCATACTTCCGCTCAGAAAAGAAAGAACAGGAATATGATTGACAGCGAGAAGAGAGCCATGAATTGAAGGTAATCAATCTGTCAAATATTACATTAACTACTTCCCAACAACAGGTCTTGAGGAAAGGGCTGTCTTGATTTATTTGAGGCAATTAAAGATGTAGAATTATTTTCACGGAAATTAATGTTGAAAAAACACTTTAATAGGGGACATGGAATAACATCTTTATCGTCCCCTGAAGAATGACAAGCTGTATGTGATTTAGAGTCCTTGTTCGCAGAACAATACGAGTTTAATGATGAGGATGAGTGATGTGTGAACGTTGGGAAGTTTATTGATTTCTTTTTAAAAAAATGTATGGAGACACTTCCTACTTTTGTTAAAGATACAACGGATATGTTGAGGCGTTTGAATGGGATTCATTTGGAAAAGGGGATTCTTTCAGTCACTTGTGAGGTTGAATCTTTGTACACGTCTATACACTATGACCAGGGAGTAAGAGCGTGAAAATTTTTCCTTTCAATAACAGATATAGATAACACTTAAATGGAATTAATTTTAACATTACTTGAATTTATGTTAACACGTAATTGTTTTTTGTTTAAAGATCGTTTCTTCCTACAGCTCCAGGGAACTGCAATGGGGGCGTCGTGTGCGCCCTCATATGAAAATTTGTTCCTGGGGCTGTGGGAGACAGAAATTGTTCAAAATACTTCTGGTTATGATGCTGTGCTCCTTTGATCTAGGTATATAGACAATGTGTTTTTTATCTGGTAAGGTCCCGTACTCTATCTGGAGAACTTCCTAAATGATCTCAATAAGAATAAATTTAACATCAAGTTAACTTGGAAATACAGCCCCAATAGAAGTGGAGTTTTTAGATATTATAATTAAAAGAGGATCTGATGGGATTATTTCCACTGATGATTATAGGAAGACGACGGCTGTCAATTCTTTTTTACACACAACCTCTTCCACAAAGGAAGGATATGAGAGAGCAAAAAAGTTATCCCATGATACATTGTTGGTGAATCAAAGAAAGAGGGGGATTAAGGATTCTGCAGTAAGATTTATTACCTGATTTGATAATGAATGGCGTACCATCCAGAATATCCTGAGGAAACACTGGCCGGTACTGCAAACAGATAGAGATTTAGCTACATGTTTATTGCCATATCCACAGATTACAAGGAAACGATCGAAAAATCTATTATTTTGACAAACAGTCACTATGTAGCAGACACACCAAAAGGGTTATTTATAAATAAGGGCCCAAAATGGGATCCTTTTCATGTGGAATGTGTGCGGCCTGCAAATTTATGATTCGTTCCACTACTATTTTGGGACTCCTTTACGGAGAAGGAATACAAAATTGTACATAACATTACTTGTAATACTGAAGCAGTTATCTATATGATCAGCTCCCCCTGCAATGTAATATACATTGGGATGACCACAAGGGCCCTAAAAGTAAACATTTTGGAACATGTGAGTAAAATTCTTGTTGGAGGTTGTTTGAGATGATGTGGAGGGGCTACAATCTGTTCCTCGTCATTTTCGTGAATATCATGCTTGCAACCCAAGAGGCTTGAAAGCAAGAGGAATAGATCGGGTTAGATTGGGGGCGAGGGGTGGAGATGTTAAACGGGCTTTGTTATGTAAGGAGACCAAATGTATAGTACTGTTGGATACAATGTCCCCAACTGGGCTTAATGAATCTAAAAGTGTTAAATCCTTCCTGTAAGAATGCGTGAATTTTAATCTTGGGATCTATATTTTGTTTTTATTATATTTGTTAACATAGAATGTGTCAGCAGATAAGAACCATTTGGCCCATCTAGTCTGCCCAATATACTGAATACTATGAATAGCCACTGGCCCTCTTATATGAAGGATGGTCTTATGCCTATCCCATGCATGCTTAAACTCCTTCACTGTATTTGCAGCTACCACTTCTGCAGGAAGGCTATTCCATGCATCCACTACTCTCCCAGTAAAGTCATACTTCCTGATATTACTTTTAAACCTTTGCCCCTCTAATTTAAAACTATGTCCTCTTGTAGCAGTTTTTCTTCTTTTAAATATTCTCTCCTCTTTTACCTTGTTGATTCCCTTTATGTATTTAAAAGTTTCTATCATATCCCCTCTGTCTCGTCTTTACATGTTAAGGTCCTTTAACCCCTTAAGGACCGGGCTCATTTTCACCTTAAGGACCAGGCCATTTTTTGCAAATCTGACCAGTGTCACTTTAAGTGCTGATAACTTTAAAACACTTTGACTTATCCAGGCCATTCTGAGATTGTTTTTTCGTCACATATTGTACTTCATGACACTGGTAAAATAAAGTCAAAAAAATTAATTTTTTTGCATAATAAAATACCTAATTTACCAAAAATTTGGAAAAATTAGCAAATTTCAAAGTTTCAGTTTCTCTACTTCTGTAATACATAGTAATACCCCCAAAAATTGTGATGACTTAACATTCCCCATATGTCTACTTCATGTTTGAATTATTTTGGGAATGATATTTTATTTTTTGGGGATGTTACAAGGCTTAGAAGTTTAGAAGCAAATCTTGAAATTTTTCAGAAATTTACAAAAACCCAATTTTTAGGGACCACTACAGCTCTGAAGTCACTTTGCGAGGCTTACATAATAGAAACCGCCCAAAAATGACCCCATTCTATAAACTACACCCCTCAAGGTATTCAAAACTGATTTTACAAACTCTGTTAACCCTTTAGGTGTTGCACAAGAGTTATTGGCAAATGGGGATGAAATTTGAGAATTTCATTTTTTTGCCTAATTTTCCATTTTAACCCATTTTTTCCACTAACAAAGCAAGGGTTAACAGCCAAACAAGACTGTATCTTTATTGCCCTGACTCTGCTGTTTACAGAAACACCCATTATGTGTCCGTAAACTATTGTACGGCCACACAGCGGGGCGTAGAGTGAAAGGTGCGCCGTATGGTTTTTGGAAGCCAGATTTTGCTGGACAGTTTTTTTGACACCATGTCCCATTTGAAGCCCCCTGATGCACCCCTAGAGTAGAAACTCCATAAAGTGACCCCATCTAAGAAACTACACTCCTCAAGGTATTCAAAACTGATTTTACAAACTTTGTTAACCCTTTAGGTGTTGCACAAGAGTTATTGGCAAATTGGTAATGAAATTTGAGAATTTCATTTTTTTGCCTAATTTTCCATTTTAACCCATTTTTTCCACTAACAAAGCAAGGGTTAACAGCCAAACAAGACTGTATCTTTATTGCCCTGACTCTGCTGTTTACAGAAACACCCCAAATGTGGCCGTAAACTACTGTACGGCCACACAGCGGGGCGTAGAGTGAAAGGTGCGCCGTATGGTTTTTGGAAGCCAGATTTTGCTGGACAGTTTTTTTGACACCATGTCCCATTTGAAGCCCCCCTGATGCACCCCTAGAGTAGAAACTCCAAAAAAGTGACCCCATCTAAGAAACTACACCCCTCAAGGTATTCAAAACTGATTTTACAAACTTTGTCAACCCTTTAGGTGTTGCACAAGATTTAATGGAAAATAGAGATACAATTTCAAAATTTCACTTTTTTGGCAGATTTTCCATTTTAATATTTTTTTTCCAGTTACAAAGCAAGGGTTAACAGCCAAACAAAACTCATTATTTATGGCCCTGATTCTGTAGTTTACAGAAACACCCCATATGTGGTCGTAAACTGCTGTACGGGCACACGGCAGGGCGCAGAAGGAAAGGAATGCCATACGGTTTTTGGAAGGCAGATTTTGCTGGACAGTTTTTTTGACACCGTGTCCCATTTGAAGCCCTCCTGATGCACCCCTAGAGTAGAAACTCCAAAAAAGTGACCCCATTTTAGAAAGTACGGAATAGGGTGGCAGTATTGTTGGTACTAGTTTAGGGTACATATGATTTTTGGTTGCTCTATATTACACTTTTTGTGCGGCAAGGTAACAAGAAATAGCTTTTTTGGCACGTTTTTTTTTTTGTTATTTACAACATTCATCTGACAGGTTAGATCATGTGGTAATTTTATAGAGCAGGTTGTCACGGACGCGGCGATACCTAATATGTATACAATTTTTTTTATTTATGTAAGTTTTATACAATAACTTCATTTTTAAAACCAAAAAATTGTTTAGTGTCTCCATAGTCTAAGAGCGATAGTGTTTACAGTTTTTGGGCGATTATCTTGAGTAGGGTCTAATTTTTTGCGGGATGAGATTACGGTTTGATTGGCACTATTTTGGGGTGCATATGACTTTTTGATCGCTTGCTATTACACTTTTTGTGACGTAAGATGGCAAAAAATTGCTTTTTTTACACTTTTTTTTTTCTTTTTTTTTACGGTGGTCACCTGAGGGGTTAGGTCATGTGATAATTTTATAGAGCCGGTCGATACGGACGTGGCGATACCTAATATGTATACTTTATTTTTATTTATAAAAGTTTTACACAATTATTTTATTTTTGAAACAAAAAAAATCATGTTTTAGTGTTTCCATAGTCTAAGAGCCATAGTTTTTTCAGTTTTTGGGCGATTATCTTGAGTAGGGTCTCATTTTTTGCGGGATGAGATGACGGTTTTATTGGTACTATTTTGGCGTACATGCGACTTTTTTGATCACTTTTATTACCTTTTTTGGGAAGTAAGGTGGGCAAAATTTCAATTTTCTCATAGTTTTTATTTTTTTATTTTTATGGCGTTCACCGTGCGGGGAAAGTAACATGACCGTTTTATAGATCAGGTCGTTACGGACGCGGCGATACCTAATATGTGTAGTGTATTTTTTTATTTTTATTTTTATTCAGTGATAAATGTTTTTTTATTTTATCTTAACTTTTTTCACTTTTTTTAAAAAAATATTGGACCCAGACCCACTTGGTTCTTGAAGATCCAGTGGGTCTGATGTCTGTATAATACAGTACAGAACCTATATAGGGTTCTGCACTGTATTTTACTTACACTGAACAGATCTATGCTTTCAGCACAGATCTGTTCAGCACCATGGACAGCAGGACGCCTGAGCAGGCGTCCTGTTGCCATGGGAACCTTCCCCGTCTGTCACAACTTCGCAGACGGGGAAGGGTGAGGACGGGGCTTCGGGGGGCTCTCTGGGGGCTCTCTCCCTCTCCCATCGGGGGGCTGCAAAGGCATAGCAGCCCCCCGATCGGAGAGGGAGGGAGCTCCTTGCGCTGTTAACCTTTTCCATACAGCGGTCCGTACGGACCGCTGCATGGAAAGGGTTAAACGGCTGACATCGCATCACCGATGTCAGCCGTTTATACCAGGGTGCCAGCAATGTGCTGGCACCCTGGTATAACCCACTAGACGCCAACGATTATGCAATGCCGCACCGCCCGCCTCCCGCAACGCCCCCACTGCCTGCGACACCCCCCTGCACCACCCGCCGCCATCAAATCATGCAGGGGTGCAGGGGGGGGTGCGCAATATTGATTTTAGGCACTCTAAAGTTTCTGATCCCCGCGGTCAGGGACCGCGGGGATCAGAAACTGCAAAAAGCGCAGCAAACCGCAGGTCTGAATTGACCTGCGGTTTGCTGCGATCGCCGACACGGGGGGGTCAAATGACCCCCCCCTGCGTTGTTACGGGATGCCGGCTGAATGATTTCAGCCGGCGTCCCGTTCCGATTAACCCCCGCGGCGCCGGAATGCAGATTTTAAGTCAGGACGTACCGGTACGTCCTCGGTCCTTAAGGACTCGGGAAATAGAGCGTACCGGTACGTCCTCGGTCCTTAAGGGGTTAATCTTTCCTGGTAAGTTTTATTCTGCAATCCATGTACTAGTTTAGTAGCTCTTCTCTGAACTCTCTCCAAAGTATCAATATCCTTCTGGAGATATGGTCTCCAGTACTGAGCACAATACTCCAAATGAGGTCTCACTAGTGCTCTGTAGAGAGGCATGAGCACCTCCCTCTTTCTACTGTCTCTCTCCCTATACACCCAAGCATTCTGCTAGCATTTCCTGCTGCTCTATGACATTGTCTGCCTACCTTTAAGTTTTCTGAAATAATGACCCCTAAATCGCTTTCCTCAGATACTGAGGTTAGGACTGTATCACTGATTGTATATTCTGCTCTTGGGTTTTTACGCCCCAGGTGCATTATCTTGCATTTATCAACATTAAATTTTAGTTGCCAGATTTTTGACCATTCCTCTAGTTTTCCTAAATCCTTTTCCATTTGTACCCCTCTGGTAACAATACCATGGTCTGAATATACTCCATTGACTACAACCCTCAGTTGTCTGTCCCTCAGTCACTGCCTAATCGATTCAACAATATGGAAGTCCAAGCCCAAAGACTCTAATTTATTGATAAGCCTTCTATGTGGGACAGTATCAAAAGCCTTACTAAAGTCTAGATAAGCGATGTCTACTGCACCTCTGCCATCTATTATTTTAGTCACCCAATCAAAAAAAATCTATAAGATTAGTTTGACATGATCTCCCTGAAGTAAACCGATGCTGTTTTTTATCTTTCAATCCATTGGATTTTTGATGTTCCACAATCCTCTCCATAAGTAGGGTTTCCATTAATTTCCCCACTATTGATGTCAGGCTTACTGGCCTATAGTTGCCCGATTCCTCCCTACTACCTTTCTTCTGAATGGGCACAACATTTGCTAATTTCCATTCTTCTGGGACGACTCCTGTTGCTTTAGAAGCTCTTATAACTTGTTTGGCCTCTCTCTGCCTAATCTTATAAATTTGCCTGTCATCCTCGTTTTTTTTTATAATTCCTAAATGCGATCTTTTTTTTTAATGATTTTGGCCACTTCTGCTCAGTACCACAGTGGTCTCTCTTTTTTTTGCTTTTACTGACAAGCCTAATGCAATTTTCTGTTGCCTTCAATAGTGCCACTTTTAAGTAGTCCCATTTCTTCTGGACTCAAATGAAACTGTTCCAATCTGATAGGGACTCGTATACCACTAATCTAATTTGAGAAAAATCAGTTTTTCTAAAATCTAAAACTTTTGTTTTTGTGTGGTGTGACTCGGTCACTGTATTTATAGTAAACCACACTGCCTGGTGATCACTAGATCCCAAGCTTTCCCCTACAGTAATATCAGATACCAAATTCCCATTTGTGAGTACTAAATCTAAAATGGCCTCCTTCCGGGTTGGCTCCTCCACTACTTGTTGTAGAGATAATCCCAGTAGGGTATTTAGAATATTTGTACTCCTGGCAGAACTAGCTATTTTGGATTTCCAGTTTACATCAGGAAGATTGAAGTCTCCCATAATGATAACTTCCCCCTTCAAGGTCATTTTAGCTAATTCCTCAACAAGTAGATCATCTAATTCTTTGACTTGGCTAGGTGGTCTATAAATTACACCTTCACGAGTTACCTTATGATTATCAAGCTGCAAGGTAACCCAAACTGACTCTAAATTGTTCTCGCTAACTTGAATCAAATTAGATTTGATGCTATCTTTCACATACAGGGCCACCTCTCCCCCTTCTTGCCTTCTCTGTCTTTCCTGTATAGAGAGAACCCTGGTATTGTTATATCCCAGTCATTACTCCCATTGAACCACGTCTCAGTAACAGCCACTACATCTATATTCTCAGATGCCATTATAGCCTCAAGTTCATTGATCTTATTCCCTAAACTGTGAGCATTTGTAGACAAGAATCTGAGCTTGTCATTTCTTAACCTTTGTGCTACTGGCATCTTCTGGCATTGTTCTGGGGGACAGTCGGACTGCTGGATTATCACTCTTTTGCCCCCTTTTCCTGGTTTAAATGCTCATTAGCAAATACTTGGAACTGTTCACCGAGGACATTCGTTCCCTTGAGAGAAAGATGCAAACCATCTTTCTTGTACAGTTCTTTTCCATTCCAACAAGAGCTAACATGAGACACAAAGCCAAACCCTTGGTTTAGACACCATTCACCAAGCCATACATTGAATTCCTTAATGCGCAGGATGAAACAGTTGATGCAACCTCCCGTATATCCTTTCCAAGTGTGTGAAAAGCTTCTCTCACCTTTGAAACCTCATTGCAAGCCAGATCATTTGTCCCAAGATGGACAGTAACATCCACCTCCCTTTCCTGCTTTGCTTGCCTAACAATATTAAGGATCCGTCGTCTATCCCTGCTAGCGGTAGCACCAGGGAGACATCTCACAGCACCATTTTCCTCAAACTTCACACCTCTTATGATGGAATCGCCCACCAACAGCTGCTTACTATTAGTCCTCACCTTCTCCTTTTTGTCTTTGGATGCAGTCTTGCATACTTTTGTCATGGGAGATTATTGTTTTTCACCCACTGTGCATGAGCCATCCTCCATGTTGCTCTTGCACTCTGAAAGTGCTGCAAATGAATTATGGAGAGCCACAGACTGTGGGACATGTCTTCTATCCACAACTCTCAGTCTATCAGAACCTGCAGTAACCCATCTTCCATTTCTAGGGGGCCTCTGTGGCAGTGGCATTGCAATGTTCTCAGCCTGAGTTTGTTTAATGGTTAATTTACAAATCTCATATTTCAAAAAGGAAATTTCCTGCTGCATTATAGAGAGCTGTCTACAGATCAGACAGTATCCAAACCTCCGAAGAGTGGAACCTGAAATAAAAGCACAACAATTCCTGCACAGAACCAGGTCTGCCATTTTAAAAAGGGAAAAGATTTTAAACAAATAAATCTTACTTGTTTAGATTGTATCCACCTCCAGATTCCTCCTGAATATCTCCAATGCACTTAAAAAATCAGCACTTGCAAAAGCAGCAAGCTATAATTAGCAAGCTAATACTATGTTGCTATATATACACACACTCCCACAAAGGCTCCTCCCCCAACAGCAATTTAACACCTTACTCGTATGCTAGCACTTACATAAAAAGTTTTATTTTATCTATTTATTGCACATGTATGATACATTTACTTCATGAATTGATATATGATAGTTTATATATATATATATATATATATATATATATAAAAACTATTTTTATATATTAATCAGGTTTTTTAATTTAGATGTTTTATATGTGATTTAATGATATATTATATGTAGACTAGGTATATAATCATGATTGGCATTGTCTCCTTTTGATAGTATTTACAATATTGAGATATATAGCGGTCCTTATTAGGAATGATTATGTTCCCTTTAAGATCGGAATCACGGGAGCGTACTGAGGCACGATCCGACGCATGCACTGTTCTGCTTCATTGGGACGTTCTCCGATTACATCATCGCGCATGTTCGTATGCACAAAGGCGACGATCAATGGATCAGGGCATCATGGCAGATTCGGGCCACTTCGAGTGTTTGCCCAGGTGATTTGATTTAGCGTCCAATTCCTTAAGTATATATACCCCATTCTTTCTATTTTGTATCACCTCCTGACGAAGCCTTGAGGGGTGAAACATGCATCGAGGTGTCTGTAGCCGGGGGCGTCACTACAGCTGTGGTATTATGCCTCAGGGTATGTTCATGTTTATGTGCATCATCAATTTTCAGGACATGCCCATTTAAAGATGGCGTCGGCTCCTGCCTGCTGTGGGCGCCATAGCTGCGGGTGGCCGCCTGCTTCTTTTAGCAGACACCCGTGGCTCATGTCGGCAACCGGTAGTAATGCTGATTGTGGACATTTAACTGCTCAGATGCCGTGGTCAATCCTAACCACGGCATCTAAGCTCGCTGAAACCGAAAGTGCGCACTTCTGGTGGTGCTCCGGCTCCCCATGTGGCGATCAGGGGAGCCGTAGGGGGTATGCAGCAGCCCCTGTCTTTATGAATGACAGGAGGCTGCTGCATAGTATTTCCTATGGAGCCCTATTACAGGCAAGTAAAGTAGTAAAATCATCATAGATTCTAATGCAAGTGTATTGGAGTCTATGATAATAGCAATCAGATTATTGCATGTTCTAGTTCCCTATGGAAACTATAAAAAAGTGTAAAAAAATAATAATAAAAAAAAACATAAAAATTCTAATCACCCCCTTTCCCCCCCCCCCCCAAAAAAAGTAAAAAAATACACATCATGGGCGTCACAATGTGCAAATATAGTATAAAAATATTAAAATATATTCCCCATATGGCAAACAGCAAAACAGAAAAAAGCGTTCAAATGGCCGATTCGCCATTTTTGGTAGCTTCATTTTCTACAACAAAAAAATCTAATAAAAAGTGATCAGAAAGTCATACACACCCTGGTATCAATTAAAAGTTCAGATCTCCCCACAAAAAAATGAGCCCCCATACAGCTCTGTACACATAATTACAAAAAAGTTATAGAGGTCAAAATATGGCGCCAAAAAAATAATACAGATTTTTTTCCCACATTTAATTTTTTTTATCACAACGCAAGAAAAACTGTACATATAAGGTATCGCCGGATTCGTACTGACCTGTAGAATAAAAGTAAGTGGTCAGTTTTATTGCACATCAAACGTCGTAAATAAAAAAACGTAAACCTGTAGCGGAATTTTAATTTTTTTTTGCAATTTCCCCCCATTTGGAATTTTTTTCCTGCTTCCCACTACATTATATGCAATATTAAATGGGGGCATTGGAAAGTACAACTTGTCCCGCAAAAAGCAAGCCGTCGTATGGCTATGTGAACAGACAAAAAGTTATGGCTCTGAGAAGGCAGAAGCGCAAAACAAAAACGCAAATAAAAAAAACCTCCGGGCCTTATGTTTGAGTGGGATAGTCTATTGAATGTAGATGTGTACTCTCATTCACAGCGCTATATTCTAGCCATGCATGTATTATTTTAACTGTGAGTATTTATCCCCCCCCCCCCCTTCTGATTTTTAGGGTGAATGGCTCTGTGTGTGTGATTCAATACACATACCTTAGGTGTGAACCTCACTTACAGGTGTTTTAGCACAACCTAGGATTTGCTGCATAGGATTTATTAGTGTTTTTACCCATTGTGTATTCTCTGACATGATGTCACAACCAGACAGCTGAGAAGCTCTGACAGAAGCCTTTCAGAACCTCCTCCTTGAGTTTTCTTTGTTTTTGGTTTTCAGTTCCTCATCTCATTAGCCTCTCTCAGCTGTCATGTAGTTGGACTGATTGCATCCCTTTAAATTCCTCCCCATAATGCATTAGTGTGCAGTTTATACAGCTTCCTGGAGTGTGTGTGCATGCTGATCCTATTTCCCAGTCTTCTACAAGTTAAGTGTTGTACATTCATTTGTGATTTTCTGTTTGCTGGATCCCAGGTGACCCTGACTTCCTCCGTGTCTAGTGTAGGGATCCGGTGGTCATGTCACTTCACTATTGTAGGGTGTTCAGGTGTTATATAGTCGAGGTACGAGGATATGCGATCATCCACCATTGGGATTATCGCATAGGCTGAGCAGTAAGGGAGAGAGCCAGGTCTGATGCAGGGGTCTCCCTTTTTGTTCCTTAGTTTTGGATCCAGCGAGTCATATATTCATTTTGCATTGCGTGACACATGATGGACAATTAGGAGTGGGTTTATTGTGCATGTGCACTCTCTTACCTATAGCACCACACTTCAGCCAAGGTGTAATAGCGATGCATGGATTATATTCCCATGATAATCAATTTTCAAAGGGCGTGTGACGCTGGGTATGAGAATTAGTGCATATGTTCTTTGGTGTATCAGCAGGTATTTGCTGCACATTATTTGTAATTAGAGGTAGGCAGCAGCATGTGATGTATGGCAGCTCCCACATTTGAATTATTTAAATAACTAAAGACATATGCCATTCCGTGTGGTGTACCCCTGTTTTCTCTTTGTATCTATTTTACATTGTGTCTTTTTCTGCGAGCTGATCCATTTTTATATCTTATATGGATTAATAAAAATTGCTACTTGATTTTTATATACTGTACGAGTACCCCATTGGTTTTATTTTGGAAGTTTGACTGGATGTATCTGATCCATGGGTGATTATTTATGAGAAGTAAGAGGTTTGTGTGGGTTATTTAAGCTAGCAGATCATTGTTGACTTTCGTTAGAGTGGTTTCAGTGGAGTGATTGGGATAGAAGACAGATTGTTGTTGACCAAAGAATCAGTGGAATAATAGGTAGGAGGACAGTTCAAGGTGGACATGTTGTTGGGAGTAGTGAAATGAGGCGATAGCTCGATAAAGAGGATGGGTACAGGGAGGGCTTCTCGATGTAGGTGTGATGGTGGCATACTGCATTTAAAAGAAGAAGGGAAGATGCCAGTGGGTTTGAGGAAGGAATAATTATAATGGTTAGGTTAGAGATGAGGTGGGATGAGATTGGGTCAGGGGCACACGTGGTGAGTTTTGATTTGGAGATTAAGGTGGAAAGCTTTTCCTCATTGGTTTATTGGTTTGAGCTTTCTCTGATTTTGTCCATTTTTTCTTTGAAATATGAGATAAAGTCTTTGGTTGAGATGAGGGGTGTGGGAAGGGGCATCGGAGTAGAGAGTTGAAGGTATTAAACAATTGCTTGGGGTTGTGGAAAAGAGCTGAAATAAGAGCAGTGAAAAACAGTTGGTTTGCAGGTGATTAAGTGTACCTTGGTGTGGGTTTTCTTTCAGTGTCATTCTGCAGCTCTGGAGCTGGTCTCAATTTTTTGTCTGGTGAGTGTGCCAGAATTGTCAATTGATTTGACTGGTACTTCTGTGTGTGTGAGGGGGGCAACAGATGTGATGTCAAGTGATGAAGTAATTGTGGTGGCTCTGTCAGCATCAGGAAAGGGAAGATATGGTGGACAATGGTAAGAAATAGTCAGAGAGTGTGTTGAATGGAGAGATGTTTAAAGTTCCTATGAGGGACTGGAGGGGCAGTTGAAGAGAGAGTGGTTGAGAAAGCAAGAAGATTTACATCAGAGAGAGAGTTAAAGGAGAGTTTGAGAGATTAGATAGGGAGCAGAGTTGTGTGAAGACATGGTCTAGTCTGTGTCTGTCTCTGTGGGTGGCTGTGGATGACAATTGTGTGAGAACAAAGGAGGAAGAAAAAGGCAGTTGAGTTGCATCTGTCAATAGGGATGTGGAAATCCCTCATGATGATGGTGGGGATGTCAGTAGAGAGGTCAAGCATTGAAATGGTCAAAAGAGAAAGTAACAGGGGCTGGTGGACAATAGATGATGGTTATTTAAAGGGACAGTAGATGCAGACAGAGTGAATTTCGAAAGGGAAGTTGAGAATGGGTGGATATAGGCCAAAGGAGCAGTTACTTATAGGAGGAGGCCAACACCACCACCATGTATGTGTGGATAGGGAGTGTGGGTAAAATTGAGTAAATGTAAATGTGGGTAAATTTAATTTTCCACAGGAGACTAGGGAGGGTACGTTTTTGGGAAATGAAGAGGTTGTGGATGAAGGAAAGCTTATCGCAAATGGAATGACTTCCATAATGCTCTAAATAAAGAAACCGGGGGACCAGGGGTCAGGTGAATGGACGAGGGTTGAGGAGTAAGGGCAGTTAGTGGTAGGGATCCAGTAATGAATAAATAATAAGAGAGATAGGCTAGTGGGGATTAGCTGTTGGGGCTTATTAATTTGTTTTCTTTTGGCAACTGCCTTGTGGTGTTATTTGGGCAGCTTTTGGTAATGTTATTTGTACAATATACCATTCAGTTAGTTAGTACAACATTAGGCTAGGTTCACATCTGCTGTGGAGGTTCCATTATGAGCCTCCATCACGCATTCCACCAACAGTTCAGCACAAAATACCACAATATCCTGCTGTGCTTTGCCTGGCAGAATGAGAGTCACATAACAGAATCCTGTCAGACCATATCGGGCATCATTGGTGTATGTTATCAGACAGATCTCCAAGAGGTAGTGGCCTAGTGGCTCCCCTGCAGTGTAGACCATATGTATAGGGATTAAAAGGTTAAAATCATGGAACAATCAGGATACTGCCCTTAGGTCTAGTTCAAAGTCAAACCAGTTGATTGGCGTAGTGGTTCCACACTCAGTGATCTTACCAAATTGTGTATGGCCATGTCTTACGAAACCATCATTCACCATATGATTGTTTATTCAATGGCCGTTAAACCATCAGCTTACAACTATCTAATGTTTGCAGCCATCTTTAGAAGTAGTCAACACAGCACAGGGATTGACAATTTTTAGAGTAGCGTTGCTACATAAAGACTTCCTCATTGTTATACTATGGGGCTGAAGATTGTCAGTCCCTGTTCTGTGTTTTACTGCAGAATTAACATTTAATGGTATGTTGCAGATTTTATGTCTCCATTAATTTCAACAGGGGATGTAGTCCGCACAGAAATTCATATTCGCTTAGCTTTATTCTTCTTTATAAAGAAATACTAAATTGCATATCATATTCCCAGAAACCCACGTGCTCAGGTGCTCTCCATAAGGAGAAATAGTACATCCCTGGATTCCAACCAAGCTAAGCCAGTTCTCTCTGCTCTGCACTGATTAGGGGCAATCTAAGTTATGCTTCAAGGTCTATTAAAAATACTAAGCATTGACTTATTGGATTTATACCAAACATCTGATAGTATGAGAGGTGTTCTGGTCCTTTTAAAGTGAGACTAATTTGTATACTCAGAGGAGGATTGTCTTTCTCTCTCTCTCTCTCTCTCTCTCTCTCTCATCGATTTGCACCCAAATTAAATTTCTTTACAAGTTCAGAAGAATCAGAACAAAACTAATTTTGATAAATTTACTCATCCTTAATCCCTTCCTGACCAATGACATAACAGTACGTCATAGCGGGAGGTGACTTCCTACATTTTGACATTTTACGTCATGCTGATAGCCGGGCTCCTACTGTATCCATCGGCATCGCTGGCATAGAAGGTGTTTGCAGGGGGTAAGGGATCCCAACGGGTCCCCGAGCTGTGGTGATGGGGACTCTATGGGTGATAAGGCAGTCCAATGCCTCTGACCTGCCTACTATGGAAACCTAAGAAATTCAGCCCCAGGCTGGGTATCCTAGGCAACTGTTATTGTATTACACTGTGTAATACAGATGTAATGTAATGCATAGCAGAGGGGATCAGACCCCAAAAGTTGAAGTCCCAGAGTAGGGCAGAAACAGTAACATATATGGCGGAGGTCCTTAAAGGGTTAAAGATCATCTGCCCCTGATAAGGGACCATTTTTGGAAGTTTTGGCATATGAAAAATCATAACACGTGCATAAACACGCTATATGATAACACGATCAAATTAATTTGCACATAGCTATGTACAGCATGTCAGTGTCACTTAGACATCATTTACTATAACTGTCATTGTGTTCCAGTGCTTGGAGAGGAGAGATGTTGGAGGGGGGAAAAAAATCATAAAAAAATAAACAAAAAGAACAGGTTATACCAACTTTCGGAGCAATTGGAGCAACTTCGAACATAACTTTTTCAAAAATTTACTGAACCAGACCCAAAACAAATCTCAAGTGGTTCGCTCATCTCTACTTTCATTTTGTTTCAAACTTGTAAATATCCACAATTTATTAGTGCTAATTGACATCTAATACACATACAGCACATTCAGTGATACAGTAGATCATTTCAGCTTTACAAACATACTGTACTGTGACCAACAAGTAATATAAGTCCATATGAAGATTGAGGCCTCATGCACACGACCGTTGTGTGCACCCGTGGCCGTTGTGCCGTTTTCCGTTTTTTTCTGCGGCTCCATTGACTTTCAATGGGGCCGTAGAAAACTCGGCTTGTGCACCGTTTTTACACCGTGCCCGTGACCCGTGTTTCGAGGCCGTGAAAAAAATATAACCTGTCCTATTTTTTTCACGGCCAACGGTTCACGGGCCCATTCAAGTCAATGGGTCCGTGAAAATCACGGATGCACACAAGATTGTCATCCGTGTCCGTGATCCGTGTCCGTGATCCGTGTCCGTTTTTTCCTATCATTTCAATGGCAAACTTGACTTAGATTTTTTTTTCATCTTTCATGTCCGTGGATCCTCCAAAAATCACGGCAGACCCACGGAAGAAAAAACGGGCACGGATCACGGTACAACGGAACCACGTTTTGCGGGACGTTAAAAAATACGTTTGTGTGCATGAGGCCTAATGCTAAGGTCTTTACTGGACTTTATGGCTTCTCCCAAATATCATGTTTTCTTTTAAAGAGGATTCATTTACTTGATAAGATATTTTTCAATTTTCCTGTTTTGTGTCATAACATCCATGCAGAGAGAATTATGAGGCACACAAGGACATAAGGACAACAGGCTGCCACAGAAGAGAATTGAAAGTTACTTCTTAAAGTTTCTGAGCAAGAACTTTTTAATCCCCTGCCTAGATAAAGTCTGCTGTCTTGAAGACCCAGCATGCTTCAGCATTAAATCCCTCCATGAGCTTTGTGAAAAAAATCACTAAACCACCATTAAGCCTGGCATCCTAAACTCGATAATTGATTTAAATAAACAACTATCTTTTTTAAAAATATATACAAAGTAGCTTTCAAAATAGCACTAATCGAATACATAAAGCGTGTAAAAAGATAATTTATGTTACATGGGCCTCAATATTATGTATGTTACAAATTCAGGGTTGTTTTGTTTTGTTTTTAGAACGGTTTTAACTGTGTTAAGATATGATGATCCAAACATCCAAATTTGCTTTCTTTTTCCTCGATAATAGTAACAAAAAGCCGGGAATATGTCTTCAGACAATGACCTATTGTTTAAATCACTTTTTTAGGTTAAACATCTTTTTTAGAATTTCTGGTGAGTTACTTTTTAGTTTTTCCATGTCACAAAAAGTTTGTCCAGGATTTTTTATGATAATAGCCTAACTCCCTTTATTTTAATTCAGTCAATATATGGAATTGTAAAGCAAAATAACTAAATATGATATTTTTTGTACATATTTGAATATTTTGTATATCTCAAGGAAGCTTCTTTTTTCTCTCTCTTCTCATTCTGTTCTCCTTTCGTTGTCTGCGAGGGTGAACAAAATATATCTGTATTTTTTGTTATGGCTAATGAACATATTGGGTTATTTTACATTAAAACAACTAAATATGATTTTTTTGTACGTTTACATGAATGTTTGAATATTTTATAAAATTCAAGGTAGGCTCTCTGATTTTTAAAAAGTAGAAAAAAATACTGCAGCACTCTCTGTCTTCTCAGTAACAGTGAAGGTTTATCCACCAAGTGAGCAATGCAACTGTACAACTTCCTACAGTCTTTGTCAAGCAATTTGGATGTATATTCACATACAGATATGTATACTTGCCTCACAACACCATGTGACTCACATTATGCAAAATAGTAATTGCATATTTATATATCATTAAGCATAAACAAAACATGTGTGATAAAAGAAGATATTGTAGCATAACTACACTTACTCATTTGACCAGAATGAATAGGCGGATCCTAACACACATGGTTATGGCAGGTAGTTGGTCACTCTCAAAGCAGCTAGGGAGGGTCTGGTCACAGAAAAGAGCTGGGCTTCGGTGCAAAAAGAGCAATGGTGCCGCCCTCATTGCACCAAAGGCCTCATTTGCATATTAAGAAATATATCATAATTTGGGAAAGAAGCCTTGAATCAAACCAAATAGATCATCTTTTCCTGCCTTCTGGGTTGTTGCTTGGAGTATAGGAGGTTAAAATCTTTGCTGCTCCCTGGTCCAACCATGACCATTTTTAAGTAAGCTTATCTGGTTTATGTGAAGGACCACTATTTTCAACTTAGTGGCTCAATGAATCGTTGTTAATGGACCCGGAGGTAGTTAAAGAGATTCAGAATGAGTAAGTTATTTTTTTCCATTAACCTTCCACATGATACCTTAGTGATCATTAGTTGGGGAAGCCCATAAGGCGACTAATTAGAGGGAAGATTATGCAGTTAGCTACTAGGGTTGAGCAAACGCGAACTGGAAAGTTCGGGTTCGTACCGAATTTTAGGATTTTTGGACCCCGGACCCGAACCCAAACTTTTCAGTAAAAGTTTGGGTTTAAGTTCGGTGTTCGGCGAGTAAATGGCACTTTTTGAAAGGCTGTAGAGCAGCCAATCAACAAGCGTTTAACTTGTGTGCCCTTAGAAGCCATCACAGCCATGTCTACTAATGGCATGGCTGTGATTGGCCAGTGCAGCATGTGACCCAGCCTCTATATAAGCTGGAGTCACGTAGCGCTGCACGTCACTCTGCTCTTACTAGTGTAGGGATAGGATACTGCTGCTGTGAGGGAGATAATAGGAAATAATCTGTTATCAGAAGTGCTTGTTAACTCAGCGATCTACAGCGATTTTGTTTTGTGGGTGCAGTGCACCATTTTTCTACCCTTCCCTGAGCCCAGTCACACAAAAAATAACTTTTATCCGTCTGTTAGGTGGGCGTCGGCGGCCATTTTGTGCAAGTTCAGTGCACCACCACAGCATATGTGCGTTTGTGACAGTCAAATACAAGGTTCAAATACTGCAATTATATTCAGTGTTTAACCACTTCAACCCCGCTAGCTAAAACCCCCTTAATGACCAGGCCACTTTTTACACTTCTGCACTACACTACTTTCACCGTTTATTGCTCGGTCATGCAACTTACCACCCAAATGAATTTTACCTCCTTTTCTTCTCACTAATAGAGCTTTCATTTGGTGGTATTTCATTGCTGCTGACATTTTTACTTTTTTTGTTATTAATCAAAATTTTTAATACCAGAATATAAAATCAAAATTTAACGATTTTTTTGCAAAAAACGACATCAATATATAAATTTTTTGCTAAATTTATTGTTCTGCATGTCTTTGATAAAAAAAATGTTTGGGCATTTACAAACTATGGTACAAAAATGTGAATTTCCGCTTTTTGAAGCAGCTCTGACTTTCTGAGCACCTGTCATGTTTCCTGAGGTTCTACAATGCCTAGACAGTAGAAAAACCCCACAAATGACCCAATTTCGGAAAGTAGACACCCTAAGGTATTCACTGATGGGCATAGTGAGTTCATAGAACTTTTTATTTTTTGTCCCAAGTTAGCGGAAAATGATTATTATTATTTTTTTTTTTTCTTGCAAAGTCTCATATTCCACTAACTTGTGACAAAAAATAAAAGATATTTATCTCACCCAGCATGGGTATATGTAAAATGACACCCCAAAACACATTCCCCAACTTCTCCTGAGTACGGCGATACCAGATGTGTGACACTTTTTTGCAGCCTAGGTGGGCAAAGGGGCACACATTCCAAAGTGCACCTTTCGGATTTCACCGGTCATTTTTTACAGATTTTGATTGCAAACTTCTTCTCACACATCTGGGCCCCTAGAATGCCAGGGCAGTATAACTACCCCACAAGTGACCCCATTTTGGAAAGAAGACACCCAAGGTATTTTGTGATGGGCATAGTGAGTTCATGGAAGTTTTTATTTTTTGTCACAAGTTAGTGGAATATGAGACTTTGTAAGAAAAAAAAAAACTAGATGCGCAACTAGATGCGCAAAGCGGCCCAAATTCCTTTTAGGAGGGCATTTTTAGACATTTAGGATCCCAGACTTCTTCTCACGCTTTAGGGCCCCTAAAAAGCCAGGGCAGTATAAATACCCCACATGTGACCCCATTTTGGAAAGAAGACACCCCAAGGTATTCAATGAGGGGCATGGCGAGTTCATAGAATTTTTTTTTTTTTGCATAAGTTAGCGGAAATTGATTTTTTTTTTAGTTTTTTCTCACAAAGTCTCACTTTCCGCTAACTTGGGACAAAAATTCAATCTTTCATGGACTCAATATACCCCTCACGGAATACCTTGGGGTGTCTTATTTCCGAAATGGGGTCACATGTGGGGTATTTATACTGCCCTGGCTTTTTAGGGGCCCTAAAGCATTTGGATTCCGTGAGGGGTATGGTGAGTTCATGTGAGATTTTATTTTTTGACACAAGTTAGTGTAATATGAGACTTTGTAAGAAAAAACAAACAAAAAAAATATATATATTTCCGCTAACTTGGGCCAAAAAAATGTCTGAATGGAGCCTTCCAGGGAGGTGATCAATGACAAGGGGGTGATCAGGCATATAGACTTCCTGATCACTTCCCTGTCATTGATCACCCCCCTGTCATTGATCACCCCCCTGAAAGGCTCCATTCAGACGTCCGTATGATTTTTACGGATCCATGGATACATGGATCGGATCCGCAAAACACATGCGGACGTCTGAATGGAGCCTTACAGGGGGGTGATCAATGACAGAGGGATGATCACCCATATACACTCCCTGATCACCCCCTGTCATTGATCACCCCCCTGTCATTGATCACCCCCCTGTAAGGCTCCATTCAGACGTCCGCATGTGTTTTGCAGATCCGATCCATGTATCCATGGATCCGTAAAAATCATACGGATGTCTGAATGGAGCCTTACAGGGGGGTGATTAATGACAGGGGGGTGATCAGGGAGTCTGCATGGGGTGATCAGGGGTGATCAATGGTTCATAAAGGGTTAATAAGTGACAGGGGGGGTGTAGTGTAGTGGTGTTTGGTGCTACTTTACTGAGCTGCCTGAGTCCTCTGGTGGTCGATCCAAACAAAAGGGACCACCAGAGGACCAGGTAGCAGGTATATTAGACGCTGTTATCAAAACAGCGTCTAATATACCTGTTAGGGGTTAAAAAAATCACATCTCCAGCCTGCCAGCGAGCGATCGCCGCTGGCAGGCTGGAGATCCACTCGCTTACCTTCCGTTCCTGTGTGCGCGCGTTCACAGGAAATCTCAGCTCTCGCGGGAGGACGCGTATATGCGTCCACCCAGAAGAGCAGGGCCGCCACCAGGACGCAATTCTGCGTACGGCGGTCCTGAGGAGGTTAAAAAAACACCTATTTTTTTTAAAGACCCTACAGCTGGTGCCTTTGCTGCATTTGTCACAGTGCAATACAAGCTTTAAATACTGCAATTATATACTGGGTTTAAAAAAAACACCCCTTTTTGGCAAGACCATACATTTGGGACCTTTGCTGCATTTCTGACAGTCTAATACAAGTGTTAGACACTGCTGTTATATTCTGGGTTTAAAAAAACACCAAATTTTGCAATACCCTACATCTGGGGCCTTTGATGCATTTGTCACAGTGAATTGCAAGCTTTAAATACTGCAATTATATTCTGTGTTTAAAAAAAACACCAATTTTTTGCAAGACCCTACATCTGGGGCCTTTGCTGCATTTGTCACAGTGAAATACAAGCTTTAAATACTGCAATTATTTACTGGGTTTAAAAAAAAACCCACCCATTTTGTGCAAGATAATACATTTTCGGCCTTTGCTGCATTTCTGGAAGACCAATACAAGTGTTAGATACTGCTGTTATATTCTGGGTTTAAAAAAAACACCCATTTTTGCAATACCCTACATCTGGGGCCTTTGCTGCATTCGTCACATTGAAATACAAGCTTTAAATACTGCAATTATATTCTGGGTTTAAAAAAAACACAAATTTTTGACAAGATAATACATTTGCGGCCTTTGCTGCATTTATGACAGTCCAATACAAGCGTTAGATGCTGCTGTTATATTCTGTTTTAAAATAAAACACCCATTTTGGGCAAGATAATACATTTGCGGCCTTTGCTGCATTTCTGACAGTCCAATACAAGCGATACAAACTGCTGTTATATTCTGGTATTAAAAAAACACCCATTTTGGGCAAGTTAATATATTTGCGGCCATTGTTGCATTTGTGACAGTGAAATACAAACTTTAAATAATGCTGTTATATTCTGGTTTTAAAAAAACACCCATTTTGGGCAAGATAATACATTTGCGGCCTTTGTTGCATTTGTGACAGTCACATACAAACTTTAAATACTGCTATTATATTCTGGGTTTAAAAAAACACACATTTTTTGCAAGACCCTACATCTGGGGTCTTTGCTGCATTTGTCATAGTCAAATACTAGAGTTAGATACAGCTGTTATATTCTGGTATTAAAAAAACACCCATTTTGGGCAAGATAATACATTTGTGGCCTTTGCTACATTTCTGACAATCCAATACAAGCGTTTGATATTGCTGTTATATTCTGGTTTTAAAAAAACACCCATTTTGGGCATGATAATACATTTGCGGCCTTTGCTGCATTTCTAACAGTCCAATACAAGCGTTAGATGCTGCTTTTATATTCATATTTTTTTTTTAAAACAACCATTTTGGGCAAGATAATACATTTGCGGCCTTTGCTGCATTTGTGACAGTCACATACAAACTTTAAATACTGCTGTTATATTCTGGGTTTAAAAAAACACGAATTTTTTGCAAGATCCTACATCTGGGGCCTTTGCTGCATTTGTCACAGTCAAATACTAGCGTTAGATACTGCTGTTATATTCTGGTATTAAAAAAACACCCATTTTGGGCAAGATAATAGATTTGTTGTTTTTGTTTCATTTGTGACAGTCAAATACAAACTTTACATACTGCTGTTATATTCTGGTTTAAAAAAAAACACCAATTTTTTGCAAGACCCTACATCTGGGGCCTTTGCTGCATTTGCCACAATCAAATACTAGCGTTAGATGCTGCTGTTAATATCTGGTTTAAAAAAAACACCCATTTTGGGCAAGATAATACATAATGCCTTTGCTGTATTTGTCACAGCGTGCGTACTGATCCAGCGGAACAGAGGGATAAAACTTAACATTTAATGTCAAAGAAATCTAAAATAAATGGGTAGACACCAGAGGATGAGCCTCTACAACAAACAACAATTAAAGACAGCCCTATGGGCATAAACTTGTACATATACATACAAAGTATGGCCAAGATGATATAGGTAAATAGTAAGGAACGTTCTCACCCGATTAACGACCAGGGTTTCTCGCAGAGATGGCTAATGGTGGAGAGGATCCTGGAATACTTGATGGCCACACTTGAGACGAGTAGGTATAGGTGCCCCTTTGACGTTGGTGGGTAACAGGGCGATCAACCCTAGACGGCCCTGAATAGGGGGCAGGGGCTAGTACGCCCTACCTACCTATACGGGGAACTTGCCCCGCAAGGAGCGTCCCCGTCCGGATACCTGGCCCTGGGGGGACAGATTCCCTAGTAATCCCTAAAAAGATTTTGCTCCCCCAAACTGAAGATTTGGCTTCAGTGCAGAAAATTGGCTCACTGAGGCTAGAGAGATTTTTTCAGAAAAAGAATTCTCACAGAAAAAGTATACTCCATCGTTCAACGCAGCATTCAAGGAGCTGACCGATACATATAAGGACCAAATTCTCTCCTGGTGGGAGGTGCAGAGCCTGGAAAGTTACCTTGAGCACGGTATTGTGCCTAGAGGTCTCAGGATTGCACTCCTACCAGGAGTCAGATTCCGCAATCCAGGCTTCCTTAGTAAGTGGGAAAACGAAGCCACCGAAAGTTCCCTGAGACTAATGCGCCTCCTTCTTATAGAAGAACAAAATAACTTGGAGAGCTTGAATAAAAAGCTAAGTACAAGTATTGAATCAGCTCAGATCTTTTCGCAGGAAGCCGAGTTTGCGAATAAAGAGAAACAAATTCAGAACCTCCTTGAGAAATACCAATATCATCTCAAGGAGCGCAAACATCGGCAGTTTGTAAGAGATCTGGCTGATTTCAAGGATAACAGAGTTTACTCTTCTATTGCTAACAGGAGGGAACCCACGGGAGCCCAAACCGAACAGTCATCCACCGAAACTGACTGCTCCGATTCGGATAATACATCAAAGGGCTCCAGATCGTCATCCCGGGGAGGAAACCGTCGTGGGCGACAAAGAGGGAACTCACGAGGGCGGGGCCAATACCAAGGTACCCCTAACCCCCGTTTTTTAGGAGGGACGGGTCAACACCAGGGCCCACCAACCCCGCAGCAGAAATACCCACTGCGGAACCGTATGCAACCACCTCCAAACCCTTAGGTCCACAAGTAGTTAACCTCTCATCCCGCAGTCTCAATTCTACCGAGATAGAGGTCCTGCAACTAGGTCTCTCCTTTGTCCCGACCCCTTCCTTCAACCACTTTGATACCTTTAAGGATTTAAATCTTTTTGTCCGGAAACTCCGTTGGCACAAGTTCCACAAACTACAGGATAAAAGACAGTGCCGTGAGCTAGGCATACCTCTTGATATTCTGGCGGACGTCCGCCTTCTATACGGATTAGACGGAGAACTAGACAAACAAGAAGGACAGGGACCATTTACCAACTTGAAGCTGAAAAGCAATAAGATGCCACCTAATCTGGGCGAGCTGTCGTGTGTGGATGTCTTCTTCAGCACGGTCTCGCAGGAGATCGAGAATTTACGTCCCTCGCATTTCTCCAATATTGACCAGGTCCATGCCAGCGCTATATCCAGCCTGGAGACTGATCGCTCTATAGTAATCAAGCCCTCCGATAAGGGAGGCAATGCGGTGGTTATGGACCATGGTCAATATACAGATATGTGCGAGGCCCTGCTGAGGGATTCATCCACGTACGAGGTTCTATCCGTGAACCCGCTGAACAAATTTAAACTACAGCTTAAAAACATCTTAGATGACGCTCGAACCGCGTCTATTATCTCTGATGATGAGTATAAATTTATGCTGCCCACGCACCCACGTCTGGCGACATTCTATTGTCTACCCAAGATACACAAGGGAACACGTCCCTTGAAAGGACGCCCCATTGTGTCAGGGGTAGGCAATTTATCTCAAAATGTAGGGATCTACGTGGACCGCGTTTTGGCCCCTTTCGTCACTTCCCTACCTTCGTACACTCGGGACACCACACATCTGCTCAAACAATTGGAGGGAATCCACGTCGATAATACGAGCCTTCTGGCGAGTATCGACGTGGAGGCCCTCTATTCCAACATTCCTCACACCCTTGGAATAAAAGCGGTTGAGCACTTCCTAAGTACCCGTGGATGTCAGTACCGCGCCCACAGCCTCTTCGTTCTTTCCCTCCTGGAGTTCACCCTGACTACCAACGTTTTTTCCTTCAATGGGAGACTCTACCACCAGCTCAGGGGCACCGCGATGGGGTGTTCCTGTGCCCCGTCGTATGCTAATTTGTTCCTGGGCTGGTGGGAGGAGACCATGGTCTTCAGGGATGAACATTCCACACTTATGGACTGTGTAGGCTTGTGGGCGCGGTACATAGATGACATCTTCATCATCTGGAACGGGAACGATTCCTCGTTCCGTTCACTGGTGGAGATGTTCAATAACAACCAGATCGGCATGCACTTCACCTGTGAGGTTGGGGGCAGCAGGTTACCTTTCCTTGATGTCCTCATATCTCAAACATCTTCTGGTGATTTGGAGACGTCGATTTATCGCAAACCGACGTCTACCAATACCCTGCTTAGGTGGGAGAGCAGTCATCCTCTCCCACTTAGGCGGGGTATTCCCAAAGGGCAGTACCTCAGGATTAGGAGAAACTGCTCCTCAAAACGGGAATTCATCAGACAAGCTGCTGACCTGCGTACAAGGTTCAGACAGCGCGGCTATCCCGATAAAGTCTTAAGGAGAGCGTTTCAGTTTGCCTTACACGCAGATAGAATATCCCTCCTCATTCCCAAACCCTGTACAACGCCACCTTCAAACATCATTCGCCCCATCATGACCTTTGATAGGGCGGCAGGTGACATTAGACATATTCTCCAAAAAAATTGGGGCATCCTCCAATTAGACCCAGACCTGAGAGAAGTGGTGGGGGACTACCCTCACGTCACGTACCGACGAGGACGTAGCCTCCGTGACACACTTGTGTCGAGTGAATTTACACCCCCACCCGTTATATCAGGCTCTACTTGGCTTAAAACCGACATTAAGGGGTGTTATAGATGTAGTGGGTGCATTGCCTGTCCCTACTTGAAATCTGGTAAAGACTTCAGCAGTATGGTTACAGGAAAGAAATATCACATACACCATTTCATCAATTGTAGGACTCGCGGCGTTATTTACCTCCTATCGTGTGAATGCGGGAAAGGCTATGTAGGAAAAACCATCCGCGAGTTACGAAGACGCATTGGCGAACATATTGGCGACATAGCTAAAGCAAAGGACACCCCTGTCGCCAACCATGTCCATAGCCAACATAATGGTAAAGCCCGCATTTCCGTAATGGGTATAGACCGTGTCCTACCCCCCAAACGTGGAGGTGATTGGGACCGCGCTATACTACAGCGAGAATTACGCTGGATCTACTACCTAAAAACAATGACCCCTCTGGGCCTAAATGAGCAGCTTAATTTTAGCTGCTACATTTAATTGCCTTATCCTCTGTATATCTCTCTTTCCTCACTGGGCCAGTTATACCTCTCCTGTGGCCGGTGCGTTTTTAAACCCGCCTCTAATAGCCTGGCCAAGTTTATTTATTCATATTGTTACCATGGATCCTATTTACCATGGGTCCCCTTGGCGATTAATTGAACTGCATTCACCATTGCGTTCAATTTTTATCGCCATGTGCACCATACCGCCCCCTGTATATATATAACAGATGCTTCCACACTGGTTCTCGGGTGGTGGGCGTGGTCTTTCCGGCCCGGCGCGCCCCTTGGCCTTCGGTCATATGATTATTATCATGTGATGCGCGGCGTCATTCTCAGGCGCCGCGCTCCACGGGCCGCGTCCGGCTGGAGCGCACGCTCCCTTCCTGCGTTCCACCGGACATGTGACTTCCTGTCAACAGAGTCGCGTGTCCGGAAGTAGGAACTCACAGTGGAAACCGGCGGATGGGGAGCGCATTTAAAAGACACAGAGTGGTGAGTACACTCTGCTGACAGCCTGCCCCTGGATTGACCATCCTGTGGCCCCTCTTATCCTTTATAGCTGGCACCCACTGATGCAGCTGTATCCTTATGGATAGGAGAACCTTGATGCGGTCGTGTCCTGTGTGATTCAGCCTGACTGGCTACACACACTAACGGACACTTGACCCTATCTTTTTGTACTTTTTTTTCCCCCCTCTCAATGGTTGCACAGGCCCCATCCATAGCCCTGTGACCACCATCTGATCTCCCCTGACGATATTCTTCACGAATTGAAACGTGACACGTAAAAGGGAGCAAAATCTTTTTAGGGATTACTAGGGAATCTGTCCCCCCAGGGCCAGGTATCCGGACGGGGACGCTCCTTGCGGGGCAAGTTCCCCGTATAGGTAGGTAGGGCGTACTAGCCCCTGCCCCCTATTCAGGGCCGTCTAGGGTTGATCGCCCTGTTACCCACCAACGTCAAAGGGGCACCTATACCTACTCGTCTCAAGTGTGGCCATCAAGTATTCCAGGATCCTCTCCACCATTAGCCATCTCTGCGAGAAACCCTGGTCGTTAATCGGGTGAGAACGTTCCTTACTATTTACCTATACCATCTTGGCCATACTTTGTATGTATATGTACAAGTTTATGCCCATAGGGCTGTCTTTAATTGTTGTTTGTTGTAGAGGCTCATCCTCTGGTGTCTACCCATTTATTTTAGATTTCTTTGACATTAAATGTTAAGTTTTATCCCTCTGTTCCGCTGGATCAGTACGCACGCTAATTAATTTGGGATTAAGTAGGTCCGGTCGCCAAATCCGGCCTCTTTGGTTTTCTCATCTGTATTTGTCACAGTCAAATACAACCAGTCAATACTGCAGTTACATTGTTGGTTGACAAATTAAATTTTTGGGGGACCGTGAAGTAATTGTTTAAAATTTGCCTGTCACAATGTTGTGTGACCTCAAGAAGTTTTTCCTCTTTATGACACCGGCACTGCCTTACTCACACTGAACTTAATTGTTGACTATTTGCGGTAACATTGTCACCTGACATAAACCATCTGTTAGTTTGGTGGGTGAACGCAAAGAATAAGAAGAGCATTAAATAAGGGACATGGCCCCGGTCGTAGTGTTGTTGGTGGAGCTCCTGTTGCAGATAGAGGACATGGTGGATTTGTGCCAGCTATATGCGCAAGTGAAACACCTTCCTCGGGTGCGAGTAGGCGACAGAACCATCAGCGTTATTTGGTAGAGCCGAATGCGGCTCTACGAATGGTGAGGCCAGAACAAGTACAGGCGATAGTAGATTAGGTAGCTGACAGTGCCTCCAATTCCTTCACATTGTCTCCCACCCAATCTCCTGATGAAAGATCAGAGTTGGCACCTGCAGCCCATGTCCATCAGTCCTTCACCTCACCCCCTTGCAAATCAGCCAAGCAGTCTGAGCCCCAAGTCATGCAGCAGTCTCTTCTGCTTTTTGATGATTCTGCTAGCAGGGATTCCCAGGGCCATCCATATAGCCCTTGCCTAGAAGCAGAAGAAAATGAGTGCACCGATACCCAACCACTTATGTTTCAAGATGAGTACATGGGAGGACCACCGCAGTACATCTCGGAAAATGACGAAACACAGGTGCCAACTGCTGTGACTTTCTGCAGTGTGCAGACCGACAAGGAGGGCAGGGGTGAAGACTGGGTTGAAGATGATGTGGAGGACTATAAGGTCCTCGACCCCACATGGAATCAGGGTCATGCGAGTAACCTGTGTAGTTCGGAGGAAGAGGCGGTGCACAGAGCCACCAGCACAGCAGAAAAAGGAGGAGGGTGCAAAAGCGGAACAGCCATCCCCTAGACAGTATGCCTGCTACTGCCCACCGCACCAAGGGACCGAGCACACCAAAGCCAGCTCCAAGGAGTTCCCTGACGTGGCAGTTCTTCAGACAATGTGCTGACGACAAGATATGAGTGGTTTGCACGCTGTGCAATCAGAGCCTGAAGCGAGGCATAAATGTTCTCAACCTGAGCACGACCTGCATGATCAGGCATCTAAGTGCAAAGCACGTGCTGCAGTGGAGTAGACACCTCAAAAACCAAGAAAGGTCTCTGGCTCCTCCTGCTCCCTCTTCTGCTGCAGTCTCGGCCTCTTCATCCACCTCTGGAGTGAAAGTGGCATCTGCCACCCGGCAAAAAGAGGATCTGCCAGCAACGCCACCACCTGGGTCACCAAGCATCTCCACAATGTCCCATGGAAGCGTTCAACTCTCTATCTCAAAAACACTAGAGTGAAAGAGGAAGTACCCCCCTACCCACCCGCAATCCCTGGCCCTGAATGCCAACATTTCTAAATGACTTGCCTTTGAAATGCTGTCATTTCGTCTAGTGGAGACAGAGAGTTTTAAAAGCCTTATGGCAGTGGCTATCCCACAGTACGTCGTGCCCAGTGGCCACTACTTTTCCAGGCTAGCCATCTCTTCCCTGCACAACCAAGTGGGGGACAAAATCAGGTGTGCACTGTGCAACGCCATCTGTGGAAAGATCCACCTAACTACGGATACGTGGACCAGTAAGCACTGTCAAGGACCTTATATTTCCCTAACAGCACACTGGGTAAATGCAGAGGCGGCTGTGCCTGAGGCGGATAGCAGTTTGGCACATGTCCTTCTACCACCGAGGATTGCAGGGTGCTTCTCTTTGCCTCCTGTTGCTTCCTCCTCCTACTCCGCTTCCTCATCCTCTACCGCCTCCTCATCCGGTCAGCGTAGCACCTTCACCACTAATTTCAGCAAAGCCAGGGGTAAACGACAGCAGGCAGTTTTAAAACTTTACTGTTTGGAGAACAAACCGCACACCGCGCACGAGCTGTGGACAGGCATGGAACAACAGATGAGTGGTTGGTGCCAGTGAGCCTCAAGACCTGCCTGGTGGTGTGCGATAATGGGCAAAATCTCGTAGCAGCTCTGTGACTAGCCGGTTTGATGCACATCCCTTGCCTGGCGCATGTGCTGAATTTGATGGTGCAGAGGTTCCTTAAAAAATCCCCCAATATATCAGAGCTGCTGCAGGAAGTGCAGGCTGTCTGTGAGCGCTTTGGGCGTTCTCACCCTGCTGCTGCTCGCCAGTCAGCGCTGCAGCGCAACTTCGGCCTTCCCGCTCACTGCCTCATATGCAACGTGCCCATAAGGTGGAACTCCGCCTTGCAAATGCTGGTCAGACTGTGCGAGCAGCAGCTGCAGACGATAGTGGAGTTTCAGCTGCAGCACGCACAGGTGAGTCGCTCTGCGGAACAGCACAACTTCACCACCAATGAGTGGGCCTTCATGCGAGACCTGTATGCCTTGTTGTGCTGTTTCGAGTACTCCACCAACATGGCCAGTGCCAATCATGCCATTCTCAGCGTTACTATCCCACTTTCTTAAAAAAACGCTTCGGGCAATGATGGAAGAGGATGTGACACAGGAGGAGAAGGAGGAGGAAGATGGATCATTTCATAGGGTCTCAGGCCAGTCATTCACAAGTGGCTCCGAGGGTGGGTTCCTGAGGGTGGAAGTACACAATTATCCAGCCAGGGCACAGTTCTGGAGGATGACAAGGTAGAGGATGAGTAGGTGCAGATGGAGGAGGAGGAAACGTGTTCACAGCAGGGTGGCACCCAAACCATCTCATGGCCATTACTGGTGCGTGGCTGGGGGGATACAGAGGACCCAGACGAATCACCTCCCACAGAGAACAGCTTGTCATTGCCTCTGGCCTGGCACACATGAGTGATTACATGCTGCAGTGTCTCCGTAATGACCGCCGAGTTGCCCACATTCTAACTTGTGCTGATAACTAGGTTGCCATGCTGCTGGATCCCTGTTGCAAGGACAACGTACTGTCCTTAAGTTCGTCACTGGAGTGTGAACGTAAGATGTGCAAGTACAAGCGCACGCTGGTAGACGTGCTGCTGGTGGCATTCCCACCTGACAGCGGGGGCACAGTGGAAGCACTAGGTGAAGGCAGAGGAGGAGGAAGAGGTCGCCAACCCAGCTGGGGCATCACTAGCACCTCAGAAGGCAGGATTAGCATGGCCAAAATTTACATATTTTATTTTATGTTATTTTAAGTCATTTCACTCATTTGTATGATAGATTGTTGGGTGACATATCCCACATTTTTGGCTGTGATATGCCCCTGCTCTACCTAGTAGACAGGTAAATAAATTTCACTAATTTGTCTGTTACATTGTCGGGTGAAATTTCACAAATTTTTGGCTGTGATATACCTCTGCTCTACCTAGTAGACAGGTGTAGCGGAGAGCTGATATTCCACAGCCAATCTCCACCTAAGATCCCAGTGAGGCTCAGGAACAAGTATCATAAATCCATAGAGTAGTAATTCCAGCAGGCAAAATAGTCCAATAATATCCCAACAGCAATCCCAATGACTGTACGACACACAGCATCAGGAGCAGAACTAACTTTATTTGGACATGGCACACACTTTAAACCCCCCAACAGCCTTATTTACATACAATGGGGCACATAGATGACCATGGTACACGGAAGGGTGGGGACAGACAATAGCAAGGGCTGATGGGAGATGGAGGAGGGACAGAACAGCTAGATTACTGGTCTCTCAGTGTCCCTGAGACCACACCCTGCTGGGAAAAGAATGGGACAGGAAATAAAAAGGGGGAGGGGAGGAGGCACAGAAAAGCAATGCATCCAACACAGTAAACATTACAGTTTACAATACATAGCCATACAATCAACCAAATGTCGTCCTACATGATCCAAACAGGCCAGGCTAAATACAATCCGCTACACTGCTCCCCCTTGCCCACAAGCCGGCATACACAGTCTGATCCAGCACGGATCGGCTTGGGGATGTCCGGGGTGCTCACGGATCATTTCTCCAAATCAGTTTGTCTCGACAACCCGTCAGCGTTTCCATTTTGTTTGCCCGGGCGGTACTGAATATTAAAGTCAAAAGGCTGCAGCGCCAAACTCCAGCGCAGCAGCCTGGCATTGTCCCCAGCCACCCGGTTCAGCCATACTAACAGGTTGTGATCCGTGAGCAGGGAAAAAGCCTGTCCATATAAATACGGCTGTAACTTCTTTAGGGCCCACACCACAGCCAGGCATTCCTTCTCGATGGCGGCGTAGCTTACTTCTCTGGGTAACAGTTTGCGACTGATGTAAGCCACGGGGTGTTCTCCGCCATCGGCCCCAACTTGGCTCAGCACTGCCCCCAATCCAAACATAGAAGCGTCTGTGTGAACAAGAAAACGTTTAGTTGGATTGGGAGCTGCCAAGACAGGGGCATTAATAACTGCATTTTTCAGATGTTGGAAGGCCTGCTCACACTCCGGGGTCCAGGTTACTTGGCGGGGAAGGTTCTTACGGGTCAGGTCAGTAAGGGGTTTGGCCAGGGCGCTATAATTGGGGACAAACTTTCTGTAATATCCTGCGGTCCCTAGAAATGCCAACACCTGAGTCTTAGTCCTAGGGGTAGGCCATTGGGCTACAGCCTCTACTTTGGCTGGTTCTGACTTCTGTTTCCCACAACCCACTCGATGGCCCAGGTACTGTACCTCGGCCATTCCTATACTGCATTTGGCCGGTTTCAACGTCAAACCGGCCTCCCTAATCCTGTCTAGAACCGCTCCTATATGGGTTAAGTGCTCCTGCCAGGTATTGCTAAAAATTGCAATATCGTCGAGGTAGGCACAGGTGTAGTCCTGGAACCCATCTAGAAGTCGGTCCACCATCCGCTGGAACGTAGCCGGAGCGTTTTTCATCCCAAATGGCATAACCTTAAAGTGGTATAGGCCGAATGGGGTGACAAAGGCTGACTTAGGGATGGCGTCCGGAGCCAGGGGTATCTGCCAGTACCCCTTACACAGATCAATAGTAGTGAGGTATTGGCCTCTGGCCATCCGGTCTAGCAGTTCATCTATCCTGGGCATCGGATAAGCATCTGATACAGTCTTTTCATTCAACCTCCGGTAGTCTACGCAGAAGCGGGTTGTACCGTCCCGCTTTGGTACGAGGACTACCGGAGATGCCCATGGGCTGTCTGAGGGCTCAATCACCCCCAGCTGGAGCATCTCGTCGATCTCCTTACGCATATTCTCTCGCACCGCTTCAGGGATGCGGTACGGGGTCTGGCGCATGGGTAGTTGCCCGGGGGTTTCTACTCTGTGAGTGGCCAGAGGAGTGTACCCAGGCACATTGGAGAAGGTCTCCTGCTTCTCTCTTAGCAGCTGTTGTACCTCGGTACGTTCCTGTGGGCTCAGCCGGTCCCCCAGTACAACTTCTCCTAAATCCCCAGACAGCTGACCGTCCCCCAGTAGATCCGGCAGGGGAAGACTGTCAAACTCTTCAGAGCTGGGTGCACAAATAGCGGTCACCTCTTCTGAGCGTTCCTGGTAGGGCTTCATCATGTTCACATGGAGCATTCGTCGCCCTCCGGTCCCTGCGCAGGGGCCAATTATATAAGTGGTGTCACATCTCTGTTCCACTACTTTATAAGGGCCTTGCCAGGCGGCCTGTAACTTATCATGTCGGACAGGTTTCAAAATTAAAACTTTCTGCCCAACCTGGAAGCTACGGTCCCTGGCGCCCCGATCGTACCATGTGCGCTGGCGCGTCTGAGCCGCCTGGAGGTTTTCCTTTACCGTCTTGGTTAGAACTTCCAAGCGATCTCGGAGCGCCAACACATATGGTACAATGAGGGTGCCGTCTGCGCTCCTGTCTCCCTCCCAATGCTCCCTAATTAAGTCCAGCGGTCCCCTTACTTTCCTCCCGAACAACAATTCGAATGGGGAGAATCCTGTGGATTCCTGCGGCACCTCCCGGTAAGCAAAGAGGAGGTGAGGCAGGAATCGTTCCCAGTCTCGGTGGGTCTCAGCAAAGGTTCGGAGCATTTGTTTTAAGGTGCCATTGAACCGCTCGCAGAGCCCGTTGGTCTGAGGATGGTAGGGGGCACTGATTATAGGTCTGATTTTGCAAAATTTCCAGAGGTGCTGGGTGACCTCTGCAGTGAATTGAGTACCCTGATCCGAGATGATCTCCCTGGGTAATCCCATCCGGGAGAAAATCTGCATCAGGGCCTCTGCCACGGTTTCTGCATGGATGTTTGTCAAGGCTACGGCCTCTGGGTAGCGAGTGGCGTAATCCACCACCGTCAAAATATACCTCTTGCCAGAGGGGGTAGGTTTCCGGAGGGGACCTACTATATCTACGGCTATTCTATGGAACGGTTCCTCAATTATAGGTAGCGGGTGTAACTTTGCTTTCCGCCGGTCCCCCCTCTTCCCTACCCTCTGGCACGTATCACAGGTGCTGCAATATTTGCGTACTCCCTGGCTAATTCCTGGCCAAAAGAAACTTTGGGTCAGCCGATATCTAGTACGACTGACCCCCAAATGTCCGGATAACGGAATATCGTGCGCTATCCGGAGCAGTTCGGCTCGGTACCTCTGTGGTACAACTAGCTGTCTCATAACGATCGGGTCTGACCCAGCTACCTGCTTGTCTGACTCCCTGTATAATAGCTGCCTATCCCATACAAATCTTTCCCCCTCCGCCCCCGGTTGGTCAGAGGTGACTTTGTCTCTATATACCTGTAGAGTAGGGTCAGTGATCACCTCTGCCGCAAATTCGTCAGGAGGGGCCCAAGGGACACAGTCTAGGGAAGGGGAAGGTTGTCTTACCTGGACCTCCGGCAGTGTGTTGTAGTCCTGGGTGCGGGCCTGTTGCCTGGTGACCACTGGATGTGCTTCCTCAGTGGTTGTGGTTTGTGGCTCAAATGCAGATGTGAGCTTTCCCAGGTCATTTCCCAGTATCACCTCTGCGGGTAATTGGGGCATCAACCCTACCTCCACAGTCCCTGACCCCGCACCCCAATGCAAATGAACCCTTGCTGTATTCAGCAGATATACGGCTCCCCCAGCAACCCTGACAGCCACAGTCTTATTGGTTTTAGCTTTGTCCGCGACCAAGTGGCTTTGGACCAAGGTTATGGTTGCTCCCGAATCTCTGAGTCCCTGCAAAGGTTTCCCCTCCAGGTATACTGTTTGCCTGTGGTGCTGCCGATTATCCGCCTGTGCTTGTAGTGGGTTGGCTTCGTGGAGTACTTCCCACTGTTCTATAGTGGTGACTGGAACTGCAGAGCCATAAGCGGTGGGTGTCTCCTCCTGATAGTGGTGTGCTGCTGCTCTCGGTGGTGGTCCTGGTCGAATCCAGGTGGATCGGTCTCTAAGCTCCGGGCATTTCCGCTTGTAGTGTCCCCACCTCTGGCACTGGTGGCATTGCACAGAGGAGGGTGGGCGAAACCTCGGTTGAGCCGCTGTAGGAGCTGGTGGGGGTAGCGGTCTCAGTGGTGTGTTGGTGCTAGCTGAAAATTGGTTTCCCCCTAGAGGTCGCACAGCTGGTTTAACACCCACAAGCTTGTGCTGCCTGCGGGCATCCATATAGTCATCGGCCTTTTTAGCTGCTTCTGTGATAGACGTGGGGTTACGGTCTCTCACCCATTCCTGCAGGTCTGCGGGTATCCCATCATAGAACTGTTCTAGCAGCAGCATTTGTAATAGGTCCTCCATGGACTGTGCCTGGTTCGCCTGTACCCATCCGAGGGCTGCCCTTTGTAAACGGCAAGCCCATTCTGCATGCAAGTCTTTTTCAGCTTTTTTCAATTCCCTGAACCGTCTCCGGTATGCCTCTGGTGTCATAGCATATCGGGCCAGGATAACCTCTTTGACACGGCTGTAATTCCTAATTTCCGTATCTGGTATCGTACGGTAGGCTTCAGCTGCCCTCCCAGTTAACCGTCCTGCTAAGATGGGTACCCAATCTTCCATATGTATTTTATGTAACGTGCATAGTCTTTCAAAGTCTTGGAGGAATGCATCTATATCTTCCTCCGCTTCTACATACATTTTAAATGCCTGGTATGGAATTTTTGGCTTACCCTCTTGCACCATAGACACTGCTGGGCTTGGTGTTTGTGGTCTCCTTTGCCGCGTTATAAATTCTTGAACCTCTGTCATTGTCTTGGAGATAATTTCCACTGGTGGGTTCTCCCCATAAAATGACAATCTGAATAAGAGGTGCCTTTGGAACTCTGCTTGCTCTGTTCCGTCTGTCTCGTCCCTCTGTGCAGTGACCGAATCATCCTCTGTTCGGATTTCTGCCATTATTTCAGAGATAAGTGTTGCCTTTGTTTTGTTGCTGGCTGAAATACCTCTTGCTTCCAGAAGATCTTTAAGTGTGGATCGTTTTAAAGTGGAGTAATCAATCTCCATTAATCCTTGTTCCTCTGTGAGTCTGGATCCCAGCGCTGCCAACCAATGTAGCGGAGAGCTGATATTCCACAGCCAATCTCCACCTAAGATCCCAGTGAGGCTCAGGAACAAGTATCATAAATCCATAGAGTAGTAATTCCAGCAGGCAAAATAGTCCAATAATATCCCAACAGCAATCCCAATGACTGGACGACACACAGCATCAGGAGCAGAACTAACTTTATTTGGACATGGCACACACTTTAAACCCCCCAACAGCCTTATTTACATACAATGGGGCACATAGATGACCATGGTACACGGAAGGGTGGGGACAGACAATAGCAAGGGCTGATGGGAGATGGAGGAGGGACAGAACAGCTAGATTACTGGTCTCTCAGTGTCCCTGAGACCACACCCTGCTGGGAAAAGAATGGGACAGGAAATAAAAAGGGGGAGGGGAGGAGGCACAGAAAAGCAATGCATCCAACACAGTAAACATTACAGTTTACAATACATAGCCATACAATCAACCGAATGTCGTCCTACATGATCCAAACAGGCCAGGCTAAATACAATCCGCTACAACAGGTAAATACATTGCACTAATTTGTCTGTTACATTGTCGGGTGAAATTCACCAATTTTTGGCTGTGATATACCCCTGCTCTACCTAGTAAACAGGTTAATACATTTCACTAATTTGTCTGTTATATTGTCGGGTGAAATTCCATAAATTTTTGGCTGACATATACCCCTGCTCTACCTAGTAGACAGGTAAATACATTTCACTAATTTGTCTGTTATATTGTTGGGTGAAATTCACCAATTTTTGGCTGTGACATACCCCTGCTCTACCTGTACATTTGCGGCCTACACTGCATTTAGGACAGTACGAATCAGGTGAGGCCAGAACAAGTACAGACTATAGTAGATTGGGGGGCTGACAGTGCCTACAGTTCCTTCGCACTGTCTCCCACCCAGTCCCCTGCTGAAAGATCAGAGTTGGCACCTACAGCCCATGGCCATCTGTCTTTCAACTCACCCCCTTGCAAGCAGTCTGAGCCCCAAGTCATGCAGGAGTCTGTTATGCTTTTTGATGACTCTGCTGGTAGGGTTTCCGTGGGCCATCCGCATAGCCCTGCACCAGAAGTGGAAGAGATTGAGTGTACTGATGCCCAACCACTTATGTTTCAGGATGAGGACATTGGAAGACCACTGCAGCACGTCTCTGATGATGACAAAACACAGGTGCCAACTGCTGCGGCTTTCTGCAGTATGCAGACTGACAAGGAGGCCAGGGGTAAAGAGTGGGTGGAAGATGATGTGCAGGATGATGAGATACAAGACCCCACGTGGAATCAAGGTCATGCAAGTGACCTGTCTAGTTCAGAGGAAGAGGTGATGGTTGCACAGAGGCACCAGCACAGCAAAAGAGGGAGCAGGGTGCAAAAGCGTCTGTTACATTCTTGGGTGACATTTTACCATTTTTGCCATGAATAAACCCCTGCTCTACATAGGTGACAGGGACCTAAATTGTAAAAAATGTAAAACTGGGTCTTAAAT
Source organism: Bufo gargarizans (assembly GCF_014858855.1). NCBI lineage: Eukaryota > Metazoa > Chordata > Amphibia > Anura > Bufonidae > Bufo > Bufo gargarizans. The sequence continues at coordinate 262,237,623 of NC_058081.1, read as the reverse complement.
TTCTAAAATTTGTCTTTAATTGACGTGCGCCACCTCCTTTCATTCGACCCTTCCGCTTTAACAACTTGTCCCACATTTCCGCTCGATCACATTTCAGCCATTGACCTCCCTTGGATGTGGTATCCCTTTCTCACGCTCCCTCTCCGGCGTGGAACCCTGATTCGCCGCTAACCGTGATTAACATGGTAGGCGCAGAAAAGAACATTGAAAGTTGATAGAGCAGATATCCAATTGGATCGACATGACGGGGACGTGCGACATTGTGGAGCAGTATGTGTGCACACGCCTACACGTACTGACTGATGGGTCTGCCCCCTGCAACTTCTGGGTCTCCAAATTGGGCACATGGCCTGAGATTTCCTTTTAAGCCTTGGAGGTGCTGCCCTGCCCTGCAGCCAGTGTATTGTCTGAATGTTTGTTTAGCACGGCTGGAGGGGGTTATCACAGGTTATATTTCCCAATGTTTTGGGGTGTACCCTAATTTAAACAAAAAAATTAAAATAAAAAAATAAAACCAAAGACCTGTGTTGGCTACCTCCTTCTCCACCACCGCTTCTACATACACCGCCACATCCATTGCCTCCTCAACCTCCTACTCCATATGGACCTCGTGCTCCTAGATCAAGACTATAATTTTTTATTTTTATGTATTTTGTGTTATTTTAAGTCATTTTCCTGTCCACATTTGTTTGCAGAGCACTTGCCATGCTCTTTTTGCTGGCATTTGCATTTGCACCCTCTAGCCCTTTCCATGACATTTTTAATGCCATTTTAGTGCTCCAAAGATCGGGTCCACAATGGGTTTCGGGTTTCTGGGTCAAGTTCGGGTCACGGACTCAAACTTTTTTGTGAAGTTCAGCCGAACCCATCGAACCCGAAAATCCAGGTGTCCGCTCAACTCCATTAGCTACTCATGTTAAAAAAGATTTGTCACACAAAGAAAGGACATATACTGAGCATTCTCTGCAACATAAATGCTTCCTTTCAGACGACCTACGGTAATGCTTCGAAATGGCTTGGACAGAGTTAAATCTTACTTTGATGAGTTGGGTAGAAATAAAGATGAGGTGGTCCAATTATCCGTTCTTTTCCTGAGGAGATAAACAGGGGATACTTTTAGCATGGCCACTCATTTATCAGTTGGGTCCTTGCCAAAATTTTGGCAGATGGTACTTTAGCCACTCATTTATCAGTTGGGTCCTTGCCAAAACTTTGGCAGATGGTACAAAACTTTAAAAAGGTGCTTCTGGAGTTGCACAGTTTTTACATCAAAAACTATATGCTCCTCCTTCCTCTTTCAATAATGAGGTTGCCTATTCTCTTCTTTTAAAAATGTTGCTGGGTTTGTTATCGTTGATGATAGGCACTGGCTTTATTCTGATTTCACTTTGGAAGCATGGGTTTTCTTCCTCATTTTATAAAACGTTTAGGGATATTTTGACCTCTCCTATGATCCAGGATTGATACGGTCATTTGGGCTGTTATACCAATTCTTGCACAAGGTAATATTGCGTATGTAGATATATATACAGTTGAAACCTGAAGTTTACATACACTATAGAAAAATACACATATGCATGTTTTTCTCAATATCTGACATGAAATCAGAATAAACCTTTCCTGTTTTTGGTCAATTAGGATTGCCATAATTATTATTATTTGTCAAATGCCAGAATAATGAGAGAGAGAATATTTTAAGTCATTTTTATTATTTTCCACAATGTCAAAAGTTTACATACACTAATATTACTATGCCTTTAAACAATTCTGGACTGCCCATATGATGATGTCATGTGTTTGGAATATTCTGTTAGGTTTGTTGGCAACATCTGAGTTAATTATAGACATACCTGTGGATGTATTTAAATGCACACCTGAAGAGCCGTACACCCCAACGCACGTTTCGGCATCGGCGCCCCCGGAAGAAGGCAGACGCCGAAACGTGCGTTGGGGTGTACGGCTCTTCTGAGGTATCATCTCCACCTAATTTTATGGGTAGGTTTATGGGAGTCCATTGTCAGTAATATGAGGGCATTGTGCTTGCTTTTGCACTTTGCACTTTAGGCTACTTTCACACCTGCGCTTAGGTGCGGATCTGTCTGGTATCTGCACAGATGGATCCGCACCTATAATGCAAACGCCGGTATCCTTTCAGAACGGATCCGTCTGCATAACTAAGTAAAAAAAAAGTCTAAGTGTAAGTCAAACGGATCCGTCCTGACTTACATTGAAAGTCAATAGGGGACGGATCTGTTTTCATTTGCACTATATTTGTGTCAATGTAAACGGATCCGTCCCCATTGACTTACACTGTAAGTCAGGATGGATCCGTTTGGCTCTGCATCGCCAGACAAACACCAAAACACTGCAAGCAGCATTTTGGTGTCCGCCTCCAGAGCGGAATGGAGGCGGACCGGAGCCAAACTGATGCATTCTGAACGGATCATTATCCAATCAGAATGCATTGGGACTAAACTGATCCGTTTGGGGCCGCTTGTGAGAGCCTTGAAATGGATCTAACAGGCGGACCCAGAAACGACAGTGTAAAAGTAGCCTTATTTCTGTTTAGGAGGTTTTGGAAGCATACATTAATAGTGATACACTGTGACTGGCAGGTTATTTTTTGTCATTTTTTAAATTTATATACAATTTAGGTAGTTGCATATACTTTTTGACATTTTCCCTTATTTTAGGGTTTAATATATATCTTACCTTTGTGTTGCACTACCTCTTTGTATTCCTACCTTGTGATTTAACACTAACAAGACAACTTCAGTTTTGTTTCATGGGCTGTGTCATGGGCTGAGCAGCTCCTCCAGAATTGCCACTAATTTTTTTGTTTTTCATTTTCTGTCTTGTTAGATTTGAGTGTGTTTGCCTTCACTTGGCACTCTAGCACTTTTTTGCACCTGGTAACCTCCCCCACATGGTCTGGTGTGGGTGTGGCTCGCGGCCTGGCTTCATCCACATTGTACAACCACAGCATTTATGCTGGGCAATTGTGGGGAGCTTGGCTGTGAGCTGAATTATATCATCCCCAGACCGTGTTCACACCATAGTCAGAGCAGTGGTTAGGACCCCTTGCCATGCTGAGAAACCGTGACGTGGTGCATGTGGGCTCCGATATCTCCATGACTGGAACATATTGGCGAAAGTCTCAGCTTTTAATACCTTTACTTATGTCTTGCCAGCATAGTCAGTGTTATATCTGTTTGGTGCATTCTCTCTGTGTGTTCTCTATGATTGCTACATTCTGTGTAGTTTGCTCTTGTGGTGCATGTGGACCGCGTCGATATCCTCCATTGTATGCATATTTTGCTGGGGTTAGTCGATTACTGCGGTCCACATGCGGTCGGGCTGCTCCCCTAACTAAAGACACGCTACAGTGTCATGGGCTGAGCAGCTCCTCCAGAATTGCCACTAATTTTTTTGTTTTTCATTTTCTGTCTTGTTAGATTTGAGTGTGTTTGCCTTCACTTGGCACTCTAGCACTTTTTTGCACCTGGTAACCTCCCTCACATGGTCTGGTGTGGGTGTGGCTCACGGCCTGGCTTCATCCACATTGTACAACCACAGCATTTATGCTGGGCAATTGTGGGGAGCTTGGCTGTGAGCTGAATTATATCATCCCCAGACCGTGTTCACACCATAGTCAGAGCAGTGGTTAGGACCCCTTGCCATGCTGAGAAACCGTGACGTGGTGCATGTGGGCTCCGATATCTCCATGACTGGAACATATTGGCGAAAGTCTCAGCTTTTAATACCTTTACTTATGTCTTGCCAGCATAGTCAGTGTTATATCTGTTTGGTGCATTCTCTCTGTGTGTTCTTTATTTCTGTTTAGGAGGTCTTGGAAGCATACATTAATAGTGATACACTGTGACTGGCAGTTTATTTTTTGTCATTTTTTAAATTTATATACAATTTAGGTAGTTGCATATACTTTGACATTTTCCCTTATTTTAGGGTTTAATATATATCTTACCTTTGTGTTGCACTACCTCTTTGTATTCCTACCTTGTGATTTAACACTAACAAGACAACTTCAGTTTTGTTTTGTTTTTTTGTTTTTATGGCAGCCCCACCTGATCACTTATCTTCCCTTCCACCTCCAGGGATGTTTTTGCATTTTATTGCAAGCCTCCATTTATATACATCTGTGTTATGCTATTCCTCAGGAGTGATTCGTACCACACCTTTTGATGTGCTTTTGTGTCTTTTGTCATATTTATGTATTTAATAAAATTACTGATTATTTTAGCCTGTTTAGTCTCAGTTAGTTTTTTTTAGGATTATGTATAGCAATGGTATCTCACATCCAAAAATTGGTGAATTTCACCTGAAACTGTGACAGAAAAATTATTGAATATTTTTACCTGTCTACTAGGTATAGCAGTGGTATATTACACCCAAAAATTTGTTAATTTCACCCAAAAATGTAAGACAAATTTGTGATTTTTTTTAACCTGTCTACTAGGTATAGCAGTGGTATATCACACCCAAAAATTGGTGAATTTCACCAGAAAATGTAACAGACAAATTAGTGTTTTTTTTTACCTGTCTACTAGGTATAGCAGTGGAATATCACACCCAAAAATTGGGGAATCTCACCTGAAAATGTAACAGACAAATTAGTAAAATGACATAAAATAAAATAAAATACATACAAATCAAAAAATATAAAAACTTGATTGTTGATGTATCTCACACGTACAGATCCAGACTAGGCCGCAATTTAAGTTTTTTTGCCCAAAATGGCTGTTTTTCAAATAACAGAATAGAACCACAGTATCTAAAGTGTGTATCTCACATGTACAGATGAAAACTAGGCCGCAATTAAAGATTTTTGCCCAAAATGGGTGCTTTATTAATAGCAGAATAGAACCACAGTATGTAAAGGGTGTAACTCGCACGTACAGATCCAGACTAGGCCGCAATTTAAGTTTTTTTGCCCAAAATTGTTGTTTTTCAAATAACAGAATAGAACCACAGTATCTAAAGTGTGTTTATCACATGTACAGATCCAGACTAGGCCGCAATTTAAGTTTTTTGCACAAAATGGGTGTTTTATTAATAGCAGAATAGAACCACAGTATGTAAAGGGTGTATCTCACACGTACAGATCCAGACTAGGCAGCAATTTAAGTTTTTGGGCCAAAATGGCTGTTTTTCAAATAACAGAATAGAACCACAGTATCGAAAGTGTGTATCTCACACGTACAGATGCAAACTAGGCTGCAATTAAAGATTTTTGCCCAAAATAGGTGTTTTATTAATAGCAGAATAGAACCACAGTATATGTAAAAGAAAAGAACCACAGTAGTGTTTTACTTAAAACTTTGAATTTTTAGTAAAACTTTTTTTTTTTTACTTTTTTTTTAACTTTTTATCCCACTCTGGGACTTCAACTTTTGGGGGTCTGATCCCTTTTGCAATGCATGACAATACTTCTGTATTGCCATGCTTTGGCTGTAAGTGTATTACACACTGTAATACTCTTCAGCCTGCTTGCCTGTGAGATCCAGGGGTCTGGATCTCACAGGCTGTCATGGAAGGCAGCCACGATGCCTAAGGAAAGCATTGGGCTGCCTTCCCTGCCATCAGGTCTCTATCACAGTAGCACGGGAACCCAATGGCCACCCCGCACACTTCTGAAGCCCGCACGGGCCGCGGTCAGCGCTGACCGCGACCGTACAGGAGTTAATGCGCCTGTATAGGTGATTTCACAGCAAGGGTCTGGCTTTAAGTCACTGTCGGACCCCTGCCGCTGATCGGGCGGGCACAGCTCCTGCGCCACCCGATCAGAGCGCCGTACATATACAGCGCTGGGCGTTAAGTCACGTCTGCTTGCGCTGTACATGTACGGTGCAGGTCGTTAAGGGGTCAACACTGGGTTTTCTCTCTTTTCCTTTCTTTAATGTTTTTATCTCTCTATACGATCCATTGTATACAGACGTGGACAAAATTGTTGGTACCCTTTGGTCAATGAAAGAAAAAGTCACAATGGTCACAGAAATAACTTTAATCTGACAAAAGTAATAATAAATTAAAATTCTATAAATGTTAACCAATGAAAGTCAGACATTGTTTTTCAACCATGCTTCAACAGAATTATGTAAAAAAATAAACTCATGAAACAGGCATGGACAAAAATGATGGTACCCCTAGAAAACACAGAACATAATGTGACCAAAGGGACATGTTAATTCAAGGTGTGTCCACTAATTAGCATCACAGGTGTCTACAACCTTGTAATCAGCCATTGGGCCTATATATATGGCTCCAGGTAATCACTGTGTTGTTTGGTGATATGGTGTGTACCACACTCGACATGGACCAGAGGAAGCAAAGGAAAGAGCTGTCTCAAGAGATCAGAAAGAAAATTATAGACAAGCATGTTAAAGGTAAAGGCTATAAGACCATCTCCAAGCAACTAGATGTTCCTGTGAGTACAGTTGCACATATTATTCATAAGTTTAAGATCCATGGGACTGTAGCCAACCTCCCTGGACGTGGCCGCAGGAGGAAAATTGATGACAAATCTAAGAGACGGATAATCCGAATGGTAACAAAAGAGCCTAGAAAGACTTCTAAAGAGATTCAAGGTGAACTTCATGCTCAAGGAACATCAGTGTCAGATCGCACCATCCGTCGTTGTTTGAGCCAAAGTGGACTACATGGGAGACGACCAAGGAGGACACCATTGTTGAAAACGAATCATAAAAAAGCAAGACTGGAATATGCCAAACTACATGTTGACAAGCCACAAAGCTTCTGGGAGAATGTCCTGTGGACAGATGAGACAAAAATCGAAGTTTTTGCCAAGGCACATCAGCTGTATGTTCACAGACGAAAAAATGAAGCATATCAAGAAAAGAACACTGTCCCTACTGTGAAACATGGAGGAGGCTCTGTTATGTTCTGGGGCTGCTTTGCTGCGTCTGGCACAGGGTGTCTTGAATCTGTGCAGGGTACAATGAAATCTCAAGACTATCAAGGAATTCTAGAGAGAAATGTACTAGCCAGTGTCAGAAAGCTTGGTCTCAGTCGCAGGTTATGGGTCTTGCAACAGGACAATGACCCAAAACACACCGCTAAAAACACCCAAGAATGGCTAAGAGGAAAAAATTGGACTATTCTAAAGTGGCCTTCTATGAGCCCTGACCTCAATCCTATTGAGCATCTTTGGAAGGAGCTGAAACATGCAGTCTGGAAAAGGCACCCTTCAAACCGGACACAACTGGAGCAGTTTGCTCATGAGGAGTGGGCCAAAATACCTGCTGAGAGGTGCAGATGTCTCATTGACAGTTACAGGAAGCGTTTGATTGCAGTGATTGCCTCAAAAGGTTGCGCAACAAAATATTAAGTTAGGGGTACCATCATTTTTGTCCATGCCTGTTTCATGAGTTTATTTTTTTACATAATTCTGTTGAAGCATGGTTGAAAAACAATGTCTGACTTTCATTGGTTAACATTTATAGAATTTTAATTTATTATTACTTTTGTCAGATTAAAGTTATTTCTGTGACCATTGTGACTTTTTCTTTCATTGACCAAAGGGTACCAACAATTTTGTCCACGTCTGTAGATTTGAATGCAATTATGGAATGTATAGATTTTATTTATGTAATTGAGAAAAATAGTAATGTTCAACCACTGAAAAAAAACTTTGGGTGTTTGAATATAAGTGTGACAGGTGATTGATTGTGAGTTGTTCAGCCCAAGGTGAACTCCCATCCCCCTCTCCTCATGGTTTTCCCCCTTTTTTCTTTTTCACTCCCCCTCCTATGTTTTGTTCCCTCCCTTCCTATTCCACTATTCGACGTCCATTTCCACCCGTGAAGCTGAACACCACACAGGGTTATGATTAAGAACGTTGGATTTCGAAACATGTTAACCTGTTGTGGTGGTGAGATGTGATTTCCACAAGATGTAATCTGCAACCAAAAATGAAATAAAGATGAAGCAATAACCGGAATACGAAGTGCTGGAAATTTTCCTTTTATTTTGCATGCAGAGAGGACTTGTCCAGTTCGTTCTGTGCTTGGGGAGGATTTGGTGAGCTGGAATTTACCTTTTTTGTGAAATAAACATATAATCAAATCTCTGCACGCTACTGATAGTGAGTGTGCAGTTTGTAGCCTGCGGCTCTGGAATGGCCAGTGCCGCTCATTAAGAAGAACAGATCCCGCCCCCTAGGCTGAGCTGGCATCGCGGGAGCAAATCCATTAGAGGGAGTGTCAGATACAGCACTCCCCCATCCCACCTCAATATATCGCAAGGAGTGCAGAAGGTAAGTATATGTTAGAAACGACTCATTTATTTGTATTTATTTTTTAATTAGGGTACACCCCAAAACATTGGGAAATATAACCTGTGATAACCCCCCTCCAGTCGTGCTAAACACACGTTCAGACAATACACTGGCTGCAGGGCAGGCCAGCACCTCCAAAGCGTAAAGGGCAAGCTTAGGCCATTTTACCAATTTGGAGACCCAGAAGTTGCAGGGGGCAGACCTATCAGTTAGTTCGTGTAGGCGTGTGCACACATACTGCCCCACCATGTCGCGCGTCCCCGAGATGTTCACGATCCAATTGGATATCTGCTCTATCAACTTTCGATGTTATTTTCTGCGCCTACCATGTTGATCACGGTTAGCGGCGAATTAGGGTTCCACGCCGGAGAGGGAGCGTAAAAAAGGGATAGCACATCCAAGGGAGATCAATGGATGAAATTTAATTGTGATCGAGCGGAAATGTTGCAGAAGCTATTAAAACGGAAGAATCGAAGGAAAGGAGGGGGCGCGTGGCAATTAGGCCCCTTTCACACGGGCGAGTTTTCCGTGCGGGTGCGATCCGTGCGGCGAACGGATGGCACCCGCACTAAATCCTGACCCATTCATTTCTATGGGGCTGTGCACATGAGCGATGTTTTTAACGCATCACTTGTGTGTTCAGTGCAAATCGCAGCATGCTCTATATTTTCCGATTTTGACGTGACGCAGGCCCCATAGAAATGAATGGGGTGTGTGAAAATCGGATGGCATCCGCAAGCAAGTACGGATGCCGTGCGATTTGCACGCATGGTTGCTAGGAGACCATCGGGATGGAGACCCGATCATTATTATTTTCCCTTATAACATGGTTATAAGGGAAAATAATAGCATTCTGAATACAGAATGCATAGTAAACCAGCGCTAGAGGGGTTAAAAAAAAAAAAAAAAAATTTAACTCACCTTAGTCCACTTGCTCGCGAAGCTGGCATCTCCTTGTGTCTCCGCTGCTGATGAACAGGACCTGGGGTGAGCAGCTCCATTAAATAGAGCTTAAGGACCTTCGATGACGTCACTCCGGTCATCACATGATCTTTTACCATGGTGAATCACCATGGTAAAAGATCATGTGACGTACCATGTGATGACCGGAGTGACGTCATCGAAGGTCCTTAACCTGTATTTAATGGAGCTGCTCACCCCAGGTCCTGTTCATCAGCAACGGAGACACAAGGAGATGCCAGCTTCGCGAGCAAGTGGACTAAGGTGAGTTAAATTTTTTATTTTTTTTTAACCCCTCTAGCGCTGGTTTACTATGCATTCTGTATTCAGAATGCTATTATTTTCCCTTATAACCATCTTATAAGGGAAAATAATACAATCTTCAGAACATCAATCCCAAGCCCGAACTTCTATGAAGAAGTTCGGGTTTGGGTACCAAACATGCGCGATTTTTCTCACGCGAGTGCAACGCATGACAATGTTTTGCACTTGCGCAGAAAAAATCGCGCATTTTCCCGCAACGCACCCGGCTCTTATCCGGGCAAAAAAAATGACGCCCGTGTGAAAGAGGCCTTACCCATTCCCAACTTGGGGAGGTAGTGACAATAAATAACAATACAGGACTCTTAAGATGCCCTGTTATTGGAATGATTAATAAAAAATTATAGGGAATGTAACTGGGGTATTTTGGATTTGGAAACTTTAGACAGGAGAGGCCCTGCTGCTGCTTTGTTGACTCTAGATAACTTTTGCCTGATCGCACGTCCCCATGACATCCACGATCCATTTGGATATGTTCTCTATCAACTTTCGATGTTCTTTTCTGAGCCTACCATGTTGATCACACACTGGAGAGGGAGCATGAGAAAGAGAGACCACATCTAAGGGAGGTTAATTGTTTGAAATTAAATATGATCGAGCGAAAAAATGGGACAAATTATTGAAGCACAAATGTGTTACAAGTTGTTAAAGTTTAAGCATTGAATGAAAGGAGGGGGTGCACATCAATTAAAGAATAATTTTTGAAATTTAATTCCCTGTCACCTAGAGCAGGGGTTTGTATACGGCAAAATTGGCAAAATATCACCTGACAATGTAACAGACGATTTTTTTTAAATTTATGTCCCTATCACCTATGTAGAGCAATGGTTTAATCACGGCAAAAATGGTCAAATGTCACCCAAGAATGTAACAGACAAATGAGTGAAATGTTTTTACCTGTCTATTAGGTATAGCAGGGGTATATCACAGCCAAAAATTGGTGAATTTCACCCGAGAATGTAACAAACAAATTAGTGAAATGACATAAAATAAAATATGTACAAATTAAAAAAAATTTACTTGATTTATGAGGTGGAGGTCCATTTGGAGTAGGAGTTTGAGTAGGCGGTGGATGTAGTGGTGTAGGTGGAAGCGGCGGTGGATGAGGACGTAGTAGCCAACACTGGTTTTTAGTTTAAATTTATTTATATTTTTAAGATTTTTTTTATTAGGCTACACTCCAAAAGAGTGTGAAATATCCAAAATAAAACAATGAGCAATTGCACTGTAGTATAACAATGGCTGGTTAAGACCGGTATACATGTCTATTCTGCACAAGGTACAAGTCCTGTGGGATCCATGCCTGGTTCATTTTTAAGAACGTGAGCTTGTCCACATTGGCTGTGGACAGGCGGCTGCGCTTGTCTGTGATAACACCCCCTGCCGTGCTAAACACACGTTCAGACATTACACCGGCTGTAGGGCGGGCCAGCACCTCCAAGGCGTAAAGGGCAAGCTTAGGCCATGTGCCCAATTTGGAGACCCAGAAGTTGAAGGGGGCAGACCAGTACGTGTAGGCATGTGCACACATACTGCTCCACCATGTTGCTGAAATGCTGCCTCCTGCTAAGACGTTCCATATTAGCTGGTGCTGCTGGTTGTTGTGGCGTGCTGACAAAGCTTTTCCATATTTCGGCCATGCTAACCCTGCCTTCTGAGGTGCTGGTGGTGCCCCAGCTGCGTTGGCGACCTCTTCCTCCTCCTCTGTCTTCGCCTTGTGCTTCCACTGTGTCCCCGCTGTCAGGTGGGAATGCCACCAGCAGCGCATCTACAAGCATGCGCTTGTACTCGCGCATCTTACGATCACGCTCCAGTGAGGGAATTAAGGACAGTACGTTGTCCTTGTAATGGGGATCAAGCAGCGCGGCCACCCAGTAATCAGCACAAGTTAGAATGTGGGCAACTCGGCGGTCATTGCGGAGACACTGCAGCATGTAATCGCTCAAGTGTGCCAGGCTGCCCAGAGGCAACGACAAGCTGTCCTCTGTGGGAGGTGTATCGTCTATGTCCTCTGTATCCCCCCAGCCATGCACCAGTGATGGCCATGAGCTGGTTTTGGTGCCACTCTACTGTGAACACGGTTCCTCCTCCTCCTCATCCTCTACCTCGTCATCCTCCAGAACTGTGCCCTGGCTGGACAATTGTGTACCTGGCGTTTGTGGGTGCAGGAACCCACCCTTGGAGCCACTTGTTGGTTGTGCATTGGTGCACTCAATATCTTCCACTTCTGGGGCAGGGATAGGTGGATGGCCCTGTGAAACCCTGCTAACAGAGTCATCAAAAAGCAGGAGAGACTGCTGCATGACTTGGGTCTCAGACTGCTTGGCTGATTTGCAAGGGGGTGGTGAAAGACTAATGGACATCGGCTGCAGGGGCCAACTCTGATCTTTCAGCAGGACACTGGGTGGGAGACAATGTGAAGGAACTGGAGGCACTGTCAGCAACCCAATCGACTATTGCCTGTACTTTTTCAGGCCAGACCATTCGTAGAGTCGCATTAGGCCCGACCACATACCACTGCAGGTTCTGTCGCCCACTCACACCTGAGGAAGGGGTTTCACTTGTGCGTGTAGCTGGCACAGATCGACCACGTCCTCTTGTTGTAAACAATGTCCAGCTCACCTGCTGCCGCTATCCCTTGTGTCGACTTCCCTGATGCACTGAGACTTTGGTAAGACCGTGAGATAATAGAAATAAAGCAATGAATCCAACACTGAAGTTAGAAAATATTGTGGGTTCCTTTATTCGGTGTAGTACAGATCCATACAGTGACAGCATCACCTCAGTGTTCCAAATAAACGTCTACGCATTTCGAACAAACATGTTTTTAGTCGTGACTGATCAGAAATCCAAATGGCCATGGCTATATAGGCTAGTCGCAACCTCCCCTCCTATCTCCAGGTGGTGATTAAAAGGGGCTGATTGCCGCACACCCTAGCCAGAGCCAATAGGAAAAACTGAGATTAACATTGGTGCAAATTAAATATCTCTAAAACCAAGTGGGTGCACTTAAAATGTATACTGTTCAGGCTCCTGGGTCTAAGTCAGGAATAGCAAAATAAATAAACCAATCTCAAAAAGAAAAATTATAAACGCGATAGTAGTAAAAAATAAATTCCTGAAAAAATCGCATGGTCTGAATAGTAGTATGCAATGTTAAAAACAGAACGAAAAAATGCAAATAGAACATGGCGAAAGTATTCTCATAACTACTATTCTAGGTGAAATAACACGATAGACATATGAACATGTAAGCACACCAGGAAGGCAAAGATTTAGGCTATTTTAGCCATAAACTATTTTTGTACCTACAAGTGGAGTCACCTATACCACCCATCATACATGCTTTACCCAAAATTCACAAAGGGTTAAATTCACCCCCATTGCGCCCCATTGTCTCTGGCATAGGCTCTCTGACCGAAAATTTAGGAGAGTGGTTAGATGCGATTTTACAGCCCCTTGTCAAACGAGTGCCAGGTTATTTAAAGACACTGGAGATATTTTAAGAAGTTTCTATTAGAAAGAGTGGTCTTCCATCTTCACCTGGCTCACCAGTGATATTTAATCGCTTTACCCTTCCATCCCTCACAGCGTGGCTTTATTCGCATTGGAATTTCATTTGCACAAGTACAGCCGCCATGAGTTGTATTTTATAGATTATGTTATAGAAGTCACAGAATTTTTACTGACTCATAATTACTTTTTTTTTGACGGTTTGTTCTTTCTGCAAATACAAGGAGTTTCGATGGGGGCTAAATTTTCCTCTTCCCTAGCGAATTTAACCATGTCGTACTGGGAAGAAAGGTACATATATACTACTGATAACCCTTTTGCAGCGGCATTGGATTGGTATGGCGGCAGGTACATCTATGATTTGCTCATTATATGGAGCGGCGATGTGCCTGCCATACCTGATTTTATGCGCTACCTTAACGACAATCCTTATAATCTGAGATTCACTCATTCGCCGGATAGATCTACGATTAATTTTCTAGATTTAACTCATACGGGTATCCCCTGTTCGAATATACATTCAACTACCTATCTTAAACCAGTCTCTGGCAATGCAATTCTGAGAGCTAACAGCCATCATCCTATGCATACTATTAAGTCTATACCGGTAGGCGAGATGTTGCATGCCAGAAGAAATTGCAGTGATGATGCGGCCTTCACATTGGAATGCCGACTCATCACGTCACGATTGTTGGTAAGAGGTTATCCTATTTGGATGATTAAAAGAGCTGAAAAAATAGCACAGACGAAAAGACGCAAGACATTACTCTTTGGGAGAGGTGATAGGGTTGGGGAAGATGGGAATATAGCAGGTGCGAAAGATCGCAATGATCCGACTACTTTAGTTCTTACTTACAGCCATCAATTTCAGCAGGTCAAACAATATTTTACATGGTTTACTACAAGATGGCTACAGAGTGACAGCTAGACGGTCTCCCACTCTGGCTTCATCACTGTCCCCCTCACTATTCACATCAGCTCCAAAAAGAACCCGGGCTAGTACCTGGCTTAAATATACCGGGTTCACACAGTGCGGCAGTCATCCCTGCAAACTTCTGGCTATGTTGTGCCCACCAGAATGTTCCAGGACATATTTCAACCTTCTCCATTAAATCCTATATAAACTGCAATACCACTGGGGTTATATATGTTATTAGATGTACTCAGTGTGACCTCCTTTATGTGAGAAGCACTATAGGAAGGTTGAAAAACAGAATCCTGGAACATTTGAATTATGTTACCAATTCTTCTTATGTCAATATTTCGAATGTTGCTAGGCACTTTATTTCGATGCACGATAGGAGCTTATGAACATTTTCTGCCTTTGGAATCAAGCGTGTTTTTCCCTCTATTCGAGGGGGCAATTTCCAAAGGCGATTAATACAAAGGGAAGCCTTTTGGATTCTTCGATTAAAAACAAGATATCCGAATGACTTGAACCTAAAAAGAGAACTCATGTATCTTTATTAGGATTTGGTCCATTCCTGGTGTGCTTACATGTTCATATGTCTATTGTGCTATTTCACCTAGAATAGTAGTTATGAGGATACTTTCGCCATGTTCGATTTGCATTTTTTCGTTGTTTTTAACATTGCAAACTACTATTCAGACCATGCGGTTTTTTCAGGAATTTATTTTTTACTACTATCTTGTTTATTATTATTTTTCTTCTTGAGATTGGTTTATTTATTTTGCTATTCCTGATTTAGACCCAGGAGCCTGAACAGTATACAGTTGTGGCCAAAAGTTTTGAGAGTTACATAAATATTGGAAATTGGAAAAGTTGCTGCTTAAGTTTTTATAATAGCAATTTGCATATACTCCAGAATGTTAGGAAGAGTAAACAGATGAATTGCATAGTCCTTCTTTGCCATGAAAATTAACTTAATCCCAAAAAAAACTTTCCACTGCATTTGATTGCTGTCATTAAAGGACCTGCTGAGATCATTTCAGTAATCGTCTTGTTAACTCAGGTGAGAATGTTGACGAGCACAAGGCTGGAGATCATTATGTCAGGCTGATTGGGTTAAAATAGCAGACTTGACTTGTTAAAAGGAGGGTGATGCTTGAAATCATTGTTCTTCCATTGTTAACCATGGTGACCTGCAAAGAAAGGCGTGCAGCCATCATTGTGTTGCATAAAAATGGCTTCACAGGCAAGGATATTGTGGCTACTAAGATTGCACCTCAATCAACAATTTATAGGATCATCAAGAACTTCAAGGAAACAGGTTCAATTCTTGTTAAGAAGGCTTCAGGGCGTCCAAGAAAGTCCCGCAAGCACCAGGATAGTCTCCTAAAGAGGATTCAGCTGCGGGGTCGGAGTGCCACCAGTGCAGAGCTTGCTCAGGAATGGCAGGTGTGAGCGCATCTGCACGCACAGTGAGGCGAAGACTTTTGGAAGATGGCCTGGTGTCAAGAAGGGCAGCAAAGAAGCCACTTCTCTCCAAAAAAAACATCAGGGACAGATTGATCTTCTGCAGAAAATATGGTGAATGGACTGCTGAGGACTGGGGCAAAGTCATATCCTCCGATGAAGCCTCTTTCCGATTGTTTGGGGCATCAGGAAAAAGGCTTGTCCAGAGAAGAAAAGGTGAGTGCTACCATCAGTCCTGTGTCATGCCAACAGTAAAGCATCCTGAGACCATTCATGTGTGGGGTTGCTTCTCATCCAAGGGAGTGGGCTCAATCACAATTTTGCCCAAAAACATAGCCATGAATAAAGAATAGTACCAAAAACACCTTCCAACAGCAACTTCTTCCAACAATCCAACAACAGTTTGGTGAAGAACAATGCATTTTCCAGCACGATGGAGCACCGTACCATAAGGCAAAAGTGATAACCAAGTGGTTCGGGGACCAAAACGTTGACATTTTGGGTCCATGGCCTGGAAACTTCCCAGATCTTAATCCCATTGAGAATTTGTGGTCAATCCTACAGAGACGGGTAGACAAACAAAAACCCACTAATTCTGACAAACTCCAAGACGTGATTATGAAAGAAGGGGTTGCTATCAGTCAGGAATTGGCCCAGAAGTTGATTGAGAACATGCCCAGTCGAATTGCAGAGGTCCCGAAAAAGAAGGGCCAACACTGCAAATACTGACTCTTTGCATAAATGTCATGTAATTGTCGATAAAAGCCTTTGAAACGTATGAAGTGCGTGTAATTATATTTCACTACATCACAGAAGCAACTGAAACAAAGATCTAAAAGCAGTTTAGCAGCAAACTTTGTGAAAACTAATATTTGTGTCATTCTCAAAACTTTTGGCCACGACTGTACAACTTAAGCCTCTTTCACACTTGCATTGTCCGGATCCGGCGTGTACTCCACTTGCCGGAATTACACGCCGGATCCGGAAAAACGCAAGTGTACTGAAAGCATTTGAAGACGGATCAGTCTTCAAAATGCTTTCAGTGTTACTATGGCACCCAGGACGCTATTAAAGTCCTGGTTGCCATAGTAGGAGCGGGGGAGCGGTATACTTACAGTCCGCACAGCTCCCGGGGCGCTCCAGAATGACGTCAGAGCGCCCCATGCGCATGGATGACGTGCCATGCGATCATGTGATCCATGCGCTTGGGGCGCCCTGACGTCACTCTGGAGCGCCCCGGGAGCCGCACGGACGGTAAGTATGCTGCTCCCCCGCTCCCCGCTACACTTTACCATGGCTGCCAGGACTTTAGCCTCCCGGCAGCCATGGTAACCACTCTAAAAAAGCTAAACGTCGGATCCGGCAATGCACCGAAACGACGTTTAGCTTAAGGCCGGATCCAGATCAATGCCTTTCAATGGGCATTCATTCCGGATCCGGCCTTGCGGCAAGTCTTCAGGATTTTTGGCCGGAGCAAAAAGCGCAGCATGCTGCAGTATTTTCTCCGGCCAAAAAACGTTCTGTTCCGGAACTGAAGACATCCTGATGCATCCTGAATGGATTTCACTCCATTCAGAATGCATGGGGATAATCCTGATCAGGATTCTTCCGGCATAGAGCCCCGACGATGGAACTCTATGCCGGAAGACAAGAACGCAGGTGTGAAAGAGCCCTTAACTAATCTAAAAAAAAAGGACAGGCAGAGGCACGCCACCCTGCAGGGGCCGTCGTGGTGCTGTGATTCCCTTTGACCCTAGAATAATGCCCAGTGTTCAGAGGCCACGTACCCTGAACTCCAAAAGTTCTGAGGACATAGTTGACTGGCTAACACAGGACACCCAATCTTCTACAGCTTCCGCTCGGAACCTTGACGCACCATTCTCCTCCAGCTCAGCTTTGGGCACCTCTCAAGTTACCACTCGCCCGCCTGCCGCCACCACCAACACTAGCACCACAGCCGCTTCACTTGATCTGTCAGAGGAGTTATTTACACATCAGTTGGAAGAAATGAGTGATGCGCAATCATTATTGCAAGAGAATGTAGATAACAGGGATATGTCTCAGTCAGGCAGCATTACACAGATGGACGTACGGTGTGATGATGATGATGTTGTACCCGCTGCTGCTTCCTTTGCCGAGTTGTCAGATACAAGTGAAGCGGTTGATGATGACGATGTGTTCGTGGATGTCACGTGGGTGCCCGCTCGAAGAGTAGAATAATAGGAGGAAAGTTCAGATGGGGAGACAGAGAGGAGGAGGAGACGAGTTGGAAGCAGGGGGAGGTCGTCGCAAGGAGTTAGTGGCACAGTCAGACAGCATGTATCGGCACCCATGGTCAGCCAGACAGCAGGCCAATCAACGCATGCTGTTGCGACCACCAGAATGCCGTCATTGCAAAGCTCAGCAGTGTGGCATTTTTGTGTGTGTCTGCCTCTGATAACAGCGATGCCATTTGCAACCTGTGCCAAAAGAAACTGAGTCGTGGGAAGTCCAATACCCACCTAGGTACAACTGCTTTGCGAAGGCAAATGATCTCACATCACAAACACCTATGGGATCAACACATGAGTAAAAGCAGCACACAAACTCAAAGCCACCATCCTCCTCCTGGTCCAGCATCTTCAGCCACGTCAACCACTGCTGTCCTCATTGCCCCCTCTCAACCACCCGCCACTCCGCCTCTCGCCTTTAGCAGTTCCTGCTCATCTGCCCACAGTCAGGTGTCTGTCAAGGACATGTTTGAGCATAAGAAGCCAATGTCACAAAGTCACCCCCTTGCCCAGCGTCTGACAGCTGGCTTGTCTGAACTCTTAGCCCGCCAGCTTTTACTATACAAGCTGGTGGAGTCTGAGGCCTTCAAAAAATTTGTAGCTATTGGGACACCGCAGTGGAAGGTACCTGGCCGAAATTTCTTTGCACAAAAGGCAATCCCCAACCTGTACTCGATTGTGCAAAAGGAAGTCATGGCATGTCTGGCACACAGTGTTGGGGGAAGGGTCCATCTGACCACTGATACCTGGTCTGCAAAGCACGGTCAAGGGAGGTATATCACCTACACTGCGCATTGGGTAAACCTGCTCACGGCTGCCAAGCATGGAATGCGTGGCTCTGCAGAGGATTTGGAGACACCGCCACGACTTGCAGGCAGGCCTGCTGCCACCTCCTCTACTCCTCCTACTCCATCCTCTTTGCTAACCTCCTCGGCTGAGTCCTCTTCTGCTGCTGCGCCTTGCTCCACATCAACTGCACACCCCCAGCTCCCCAGGGGCTATTCCACATGCCGAATACGACAGTGTCACACCGTCTTGGGGTTGACTTGCCTGAAAGCAGAGAGTCACACCGGACCAGCACTCCTCTCCACCCTGAACGCACAGGTGGATCAGTGGCTGACTCCGCACCAACTGGAGATCGGCAAAGTGGTGTGTGACAACGGAAGCAATTTGTTGGCGGCATTGAATTTTGGCAAGTTGACACATGTGCCATGCATGGCACATGTCTGTAATCTGATCGTACAACGCTTTGTGCATAAGTACCCAGCCTTACAGGACATCCTCAAGCAGGCCAGGAAGGTGTGGGGCCATTTCAGGCATTCCTACACGGCCATGGCGCACTTTTCAGCGGCGAAACAACATGCCAGTGAGGCGCTTGATTTGCGACAGCCCGACACGTTGGAATTCAACACTCCTAATGTTCGACCGCCTGCTCCAACAAGAAAAAGCCATCAACGGGTATTTGTAGAACCGGGGTGCTAGGACAGCCTCTGCAGAGCTTGGAAATTTTTGCCACGTTACTGGACGCTCATGCACAATGCCTGTAGGCTCATGCGTCCTTTTGAGGAGGTGACAAACCTAGTCAGTTGCACCGAAGGCACCATCAGCGACATCATCCCATTTGTTTTCTTCCTGGAGCGTGCCCTGTGAATAGTGCTGGATCAGGCCGTAGATGAGCGTGAAGAGGAAGAGTTGTGGTCACCATCATCACCACCAGAAACAGCCTTATCAGCACCGCTTGCTGGACCTGCGGCAACGCTGGAAGAGGAGTGTGAGGAAGAGGAGTCAGAGGAGGAATGTGGCTTTGAGGAGGAGGAGGAAGACCAACCACAACAGGCATCCCAGGGTGCTCGTTGTCACCTATCTGGTACCCGTGGTGTTGTACATGGCTGGGGGGAAGAACAGACCTTCAGTGAGATCACTGAGGACAAGGAACGGGACATGAGTAGCTCGGCATCCAACCTTGTTCAAATGGGGTCTCTCATGTTGTCGTGCCTGTTGAGGGACCCTCATATAAAAAGGCTGAAGGAGAATGACCTGTACTGGGTGTCCATGCTACTAGACCCCCAGTATAAGCAGAAAGTGCCTGAAATGTTACCGAATTACCGGAAGTCGGAAAGGATGCAGCAGTTCCAAAATCAATTAAAAAGTATGCTTTACACAGAGTATAAGGGTCATGTCACAGCACAACGGGAATCTAACAGGGGAAGAGGTGAAAGTAATCCTCCTCCTCCCACGACCACGCCGGTAAGGACAGGATGCTTTACAGACGTGTTGTTGATGGAGGACATGCAGAGCTTTTTAAGTCCTACGCATAGCCAAAGCCCTTCGGGGTCCACCCTCAGAGAAACGACTCGACCAAAAGGTAGCAGACTACCTCGCCTTAACTGCAGATATTGACACTCTGAGGAGTGATGAACCCCTTGACTACTGGGTGTGCAGGCTTGACCTGTGGCCCGAGCTATCCCAATTTGCAATAGAACTTCTGGCCTGCCCCGCTTCAAGTGTCCTGTCAGAAAGGACCTTCAGTGTAGCAGGAGGTATTGTCACTGAGAAGAGAAGTTGCCTAGGTCAAAAAAAAGTCTAGATTACCTCACCTTTATTAAGATGAATGAGGGATGGATCCTGAAGGGACTGACAGTGGGCGATACATTCGACTAAAAAAGGCCTAATGACTGAGATGAGCTGCCTTGGGCTAAAAATGGTCCACACGCTGCTGTATTTTATCTCTGAATGCCGGATGACTTGCTTGACTCATCCGCCACCAACTTGGGTTCAAGCCGCAATGTTTTAGGTCACTTTCTGCCTGGGAAACATCAAATTTTCTGGCCTCTGGTGCTGCACTGTGGCTTCAAAAACCAAAAAAAAAAAAAAAGGCACATACATGTGTCAATTTCCCTTCATGATCGTTACCTTGTTGTGGTAAAGGGGCTTGCGTATCACAATGAAGTGACCACCTCTATGAGTGTGTTGGCAACGGCAATGTTGGCACACCCCAGATGATAAGGTTGTTGCTTCATTGTGAACAGAACAAAAGGGATAGGCTGGATAATTTTGCATAGAAAAAACATTAATTTTCTTTGTGATCATCTAAGGTGATCATTAAAGCCTACTAGGCCAACAATGGGCCCACACTGCAGAATCATTGTTATCTGGGTCACTTAACTGTCACTAAACTACCTCAGCACGACCATAGGCTTTGAAAAAAAAACATTGCCTGCAATCTCCCAAACGTGTGCACGAGCATCGTCATCACTACACCAAGATTGACGCATAGAGGAATAAAATTTGTCATGAGTGTGTCAACTATTGACAACTCTTTGCTAAAATCTATTCCATACACGTCCCCTGATAGGGGACGTAACAGGGATTAAACTGATAGGAATAGTACTACTTAACACACCACTCCTATCTGGTGGCACATTCGATTGCATGTGCAGTGCCCCAAATTGGAAGTAGGAGGACCCGACCAAGCATCTTTTTCCATCTCCCGGTTCCTAAAATCGATTCCATATACACGTCCCCTGATAGGGGATGTAACAGGGATTAAACTGATAGGAATAGTACTACCTAACACACCTTATATAACGCAGAGAGAGGCAAAGCAGAGAGAGGAGTCTGAAGAAGAGGAGTCAGAGGAGGAAGGTGGCTTTGAGGAGGTGGAAGACCAAACACAGCAGGCGTCCCAGGGGGCTTTTTGTCACCTTTCGGGGACCCTTGGTGTTGTACGTGGCTGGGTGGAGGAAGAGACCTTCAATGACATCAGTGAGGACAAGGAACGGGACATGGCTAGCTTGGTATCCAACCTTGTGCAACTGGGGAGTTTGCGGTTGTGCAAATGAACTGTTTGCGGTTGTTTGCGGTGCGTTAAACAGGGAGTTTGGTCTGTCACTGTGAAGCGGGCAAAGCACGTTATTTTAAACAATTTAGGAATGTTAGGTGATTTATGCCATTTATGGACTAAAACCCGACTCTGCGTCAACTACGTAATTTCCCATGGGAGTTTTGCCATGGATCCCCCTCCGGCATGCCACAGTCCAGGTGTTAGTCCCCTTGAAACAACCTTTCCATCACTATTGTGGCCAGAAAGAGTCCCTGTGGGTTTTTAAAATTTGCCTGCCTATTGAAGTCAATGGCGGTTTGGCCGGTTCGCGAACATTTGTGGAAATTTGCGTTCGCCGTTCGCGAACAGAAAATTTTATGTTTGCGACATCTCTACTGGTGAGTTACGACCACTACCCATTCCTAGTAAACCCTGGTCACACATTTCAATGGATTTCATTATTGACTTGCCACCCTCTGAGGGTGAATCAGTGGTTTGGGTAGTGGTCGATAGATTTAGTAAAATTGTACACTTTGTTCCTCTAGCCAAGCCCCCGAATGCCAAGACTCTGTCTTCTGTGTTTATGGAACAAGTGGTACGATTGCATGGAGTTCCTGATAACATTGTGTCTGACAGGGGTGTTTAGTTTGTCTCCAAATTTTGGAGAGCTTTTTGTCAGAGATGTGAGATATCTTTGTCCTATTCGTCAGCCTTTCATCCCGAGACCAATGGACAAACCGAACAGCTTAATCAGGCAGGCTGTTGAACAATTTCTAAGATCTTACATCTCTGATAACCAGCAGTTATGGGTAAAATATCTTCCTTTGGCGGAGTTCACCATTAATAACTGAACTCTTCCACTGGGGTGTCTCAATTTTTCAGCAAATTTGGTTTCCACCCTCAATTTAATTGTGGTTCATCTGTTCCTTCACCTAACACTGAAGCTGATAGGGTAACTTCAGAACTGTACACAGTCTGGGCTCGGGTTCAACTGAACCTGGAAAAAGCTCAGGAGGATCAGAGAATTAAGGATAATAGGAAGTGTTTCACAGGGGTGGAATTTCAGGTAGGAGAAAGGGTTTGGCTGTCCACAAAAAATTTGTCGCTAAAGGTGTCGTCCAGGAAGTTTGCACCACATTTTATTGGTCCATATGAGATCCTTGATGTTATTAATCCCGTATCTATTAGGTTGTTATCTCCTGGTTCTGACTCGGCTTGTTGACCATTTTATGTTTGTCTGTCATGTTTGTCCCTCCGCACTTACCGAGGCTAGGGAACTCCGCCCAGTTGAGCTCCGTTACCTAAGACAGATAGTGCAAATAGGCAAGGACAGGGGTGTTGGTGGAGTCAGTGGTGCACCATCCCCTCCCCCTCTTTGTGACATTATGTCTATGGAGCTGTGTTCAGGCTCAATTTTTGCAAGATGATATGTAGTTTTTAGTGTACTTTCATACTTGCGTTTTTCTTTTCCGGCATAGAGTTCCATCCCAGGGGCTCTATACCGGAAAATAACTGATCAGTTTTTTATCCCTATGCATTCTGAATGGAGAGCAGTCCGTTCAGGATGCATCAGGATGTCTTCAGTTCAGTCTTTTTGGCTGATCAGGCAAAAGATAAAACCGCAGCATGCTACAGTTTTATCTCTTGTCAAAAAACTGAAGAATTGCCTGAAGGCATTTTTTTCCATAGGAATGTATTAGATCCGGCATTCAAAATACCGGAATTCCAGATCCGTACTTCTGGTCTGCGGATGTGCAGACCGGTAAAGATGTGAAAAAAAGATCGAAACTGATCCGTTTTTGCAATGCATTTGTAAGACAGATCAGGATCCTGATCAATCTTAAAATGCAATCAGTTGGCATACATTTTTTCGGATCCGGCAGGCAGTTCTGGTGACGGAACTGCCTGTCGATTCCTCTGCCGCAAGTGTGAAAGTAGCCTTATTGAAACTATATTGGGGGTGTGTATGACTTTTTGATCATCTTTCTCCCCCAAAAAGGAAGAAAAAGTGAAGCAACGAAAAAATTGCGAATCAGCCAGTATGATTTTTTTCTGTTACAGAGTTCACTGTACGGAATATGCAATTATCCGGACCGTGGGTAAAGTTACACGGATGCCAAATTATGCAGTGGGTCAGGATATGAGTATAATAGTCTATAGTTTTGTTTGTGACGCCAATTTCAGCGTGCGCAGGGTACTGTCGCAGGGCCCTTTAAAGTGTTGGAACTTATGTACCAGGTTAGGAATGCCAGAGTGGTGTATTGTCTCTGTATGGTAGTGGTAATAGTGTCAACGGTGTCTCCTACCTGGGTACGGCTGGACTCCTGGATCCTGGCTCACTTGCAATAAAATAAGTGTGGTGCTAGTAGGAGTAATAGAGGGATTTGCAGCAGTAAATGAGAGCCAGACCTTTGGTAAAGTTCAAACTTGTCTTTACTGAGAGTAGCTTTCATCCAAGCAAGGTTCAGCTTTAGTCTTAGGTCCCAGCAGGTATTGGCAATGTGTGGCAGGAATATATCTTCTGCTCTATCATGTACCTGGAGCTTTGCAGGAAAGGACGTCTGCTTGTTAGCTCTAAACTGTTGCAGGAATTTGACTTCTGCACTCTCTATCTTCTGCTGTGTGGGGACTGACTAGCTGAGGAGGAATATGGCTTCTCCTGGGTCTCTGGACTTGAATCACAGTTAGCTTCACAGGGTATGCTGCTTCCTGGAACTGGAGTTGTCTGCTTGCTTCTTTCAGCTAAGGCTTCAACGCTCAGGCTGGGGATGATGATCAATGTCTCAGCAGAGACAAGATCCTGGCTTGGATCCCTATATCTGGTAGTTCCTAGCATGCACACCCTACCCCTAGCAGGGGGTGGGTTACACTCACTCTAACTTCCTTCTCTTCCCATGAGGCAGGATATGGGAATAATCCACTCTGCTCACAGAGGGGGGAGCTTAACTGGAATGAACTATTCCAGCCTAGGAACACTAAACTGAAGGTAAATCCTTGCCAGAACATTGCTGCCACCTGCTGGTGAACATGAAGAATGACAACAATATATATTTAACAAGGTTTAGAATGCACAGTTGTGAGGATATTATGAGAAATTACATGAGATGACAAGGTAAATGTTCTTAACAAATTGTAGTGGGGTAAAAGAGTTTAGTAACACAACTTTGGGGTGTTACAGATAAATACATCTAGAGATCGGTGGGGGGTATCTAGAGATCGGTGGGGGTATCAGAGCTTGAATCCCCGCCGATCAACACTTCTGAAATGTGCCTATGACATATAATTTTTTTTAAGAAAGTGTAGTTACTCTTTAAGCAATTATTAGATTGCTTCTCCAATACAATGCAATGAAAAGCCATTGTAATGCATTCCAGATTCGCTATGTTCTTATGGAGCCCTGCCACTTTCAGGGCTCTATAGGAACAACAACTGTAAAAGTCCTTTTTTATTTAGAGAGACCAGGGCTATTGCATGCAACCAAAGCCTACCCCGATGCCGTGCAGGGGAGCTGCTCAGGCGCCGGAAGTAGAGATGAGCGAATCGAACAAAGTGGAGTTTGATATGAATTTTAGGATAAAGTCGATTCACCGTGAAGCCTAATTTCCTCATGCTTCGTCGTAGCGAAACTATTTAACCTGAAATTGTGTAAAAAACAAAAAAATCATACTTAGCTGCTCCATTTGCTCGCAATGGGCCGCCCTCTTGATTGGGTGGTTATTTGATAGCGACGGGGCTGGCCAACATGACGACGTCAGCTTGGGCTGCACAAGATTTTGCTCAAGATCTTTAAGCAAGATGGCTGCAGGCCCATCGCAGTCAAATGGAGGCGGTAAGTATGATTTTATATTTTTTCTATTAATTTTAAACTGTATTATTACTCTCAGATGCTGTGATCATGTATGAGTCGGCATCTGAGGGGTACAATGATGGAGAGCTGCACAATCGCAGTAATTCGCCACAAAGCAAATTTTTGGGTAAAATTCAGCGAAGCAGCCAAATTGAATTTTCCAAAAGTTCGCTCATCTCTAGCCGGAAGCGCAATGCTCCTGGGGAAAGCCTACTGAGATACTGTGGTGACGATTGTCGATCACAGACATTAGTCCCAGCGAGTGCCATTTTTAAAAGGGTTAAGAGGTTTGCAATCACAGATAGTAACGGCATGTTGTTAGCAAGGGGCTACGGCTCTGGTTTAGTCTAGTAACTACATCTAAGTTTTCTCTGCACAGTAGTGCAGGCGGCCACTTGCTGTCCATTGAGGTGCAGCACATCTTTATTCCCTTAGTGCAAGGGAACACTGCCCCATTATTCTCAGGAACAGTGTGGCACTGGCAGTCAGACCCCCCTGATCACAAAGTGATAGTATATGGTGGTGATACCATTTAAGGATGTTACCGTGTAGGAAACTGCATTTCACCACAATTAGAGGGACATACAGGATCCTCATCTCTGGGCCAGAGTAGACAGCGATTGCAAAGATCATCTCTATCTGAAGGACCTGTCCTTTCCCCTGTGATGGCAGTGCAGGAAAATTGAACACCTTTACCACATTACTTGTAAAATTGTCCACACAGGTACCATAACAATTTAGTAAAGTCATTTTATTTATGTCGCGCACAGTAACCTTCAGCTCAAAGTCAGGAAGGTTAATGTATTTCCATTATAATCATTTAGTTAATGGCCAGATGGAGACTTGGTGACTGCTACTAATCTCTGTTCAAGTAAAATGCTTTTTAATTGTGCTTATAAAATGTGACACAATCCATATTGTCATTCCCATCTCATTGTGCGCTTTACCTCCTGACACTACCTTCTGCTAGCATAGTAACATGTCATGTTGTCATTTCACGTACTGTATAAGAAGCCTGAAAATATAGACGTGTTTTTAGCATATTGCAGTATGCGAAAGCTAGTAATGCTCAGATAACAAAATGCGTCACCAGGGGGTGCACTGATCTCACTGAAGGTCGAATACAATGAAGACAGATGAGTCTTGTGGGAAATGCAGGCAAGCCGATATATTAGAGGTGCTCTATTGTCAGACAGTTTTCCAGAAGAATATTGCTTATATCTACATGGTGTCAAAGTTCTTATCTGCTACTTTTGCCAGAGGGGTGCCAATGAGCAGACGAATGTCGGGAAAGAAGCATTCCTTCCCAACAATTGCCTGCTTATTAGTAGAGGTGAAGAGTTGCATTTACATGCCATCACTTGTCCTCATACAGCCACATGGTTTCTGGGCAACAAAGTGCTGTTTTGACAGCACAATCTGCTACCCAGACATAGTGATTTACATAGGTGACCACACCTCAGATCATTTCACCTGATGAACTAGCTAGTGTTGTGCGAATCAAAGCATCCAAAGTAGAATTCGGTAGTTTAGGAAAAATTTGATTTGCAGTGAATCCGTATTTTCTGGTGCTTCATTGTAACAAATAGTTTTTTTCCTAAAATGGCAGCGACATGTGTTATAAAGTAAAAGTAAGAAGCTCAAGAACAAGAGATCACCCATAATGCAGTGCTGCCAGCAAATTTGCAGCTAGCCAGCCCCTGTGATGTCACAGCCCTATAAAAATCCTAATCCCGCCTGGTCTCAGCCATTTCACAGTGAACTGAGCATCTGGAGGGACATGACAATTGCTAGGGACAGAGTTTAACAAAGCTTTAATTATAGAATCTTGGATATGGAGTCTGCAAGGACAGTGTAGGGACAGTGTAGAGAGATGATGGGGAGAATTTTTACACACACTGTAGGGAGAGCATAGGGAGACTGCAGGGGCAGTGCAATCAGAAGCTTAAAGGATCCATAGGAGACAGCTCATTTTGCATCAATCTCTGCTCAGAGCTATCTAGTCCACCTTCTTTAATAGATAAGCAATTCTATTACTCCTTGCTTCTCAAATTGGGATAAATAAACGGTCTAATTTACTGGCATTAGGGTGTATCCCTTGTTTAATAAACAAGCAATTCCATTAGGCCTTAATTCTCAAATTCGGATGAATAAGCTGTCTATTTTTACTGTTATTGGGGTGCCCAACCTTGTTTAATAGATAAGCAGATCTATTATGCCTTGATTCTCAAATTGGAGTGAATAACTAGTGTAATTTAACTGTTATTGGGGTGCCCACCTTCTTTAATAGATAAGCAATTCCATTAGGCCTTAATTCTCAAATTGGGGTGAATAAGTAGCTGTCCTTGAAAGATTGACTCGGTCTTCAACATCATCTCAACTGACATCAGACACCCACAGCCAGGAGTCTGTCGGTTCCTCTGACAACACACTTAGTTGGCATCGCCCAGGAACAAGCTCTGTGCCCTCACCTGCTCAAAACCCCCTCCTTTTTTTTCTGTTCCTTCTGCTCAGTAAGTATTGTATGTTGCCAGCTCTGCTTCGCTTTTCAGTGAGGACAAGCTTATTGAGGACAGTCAACAACTACTGGCCAGCCCAGATTTGGAGGAGAGGTCCGCTAATTCCTCCCGTAGCCGTGCAAGAAGTGACAAGAGTCACGTGGGAGCAGGTGTTGTGAGCAGTCAGGGATGCGGCCATAAGACTGGCGCAGTTGGCATAAGTGAGGAACAGACAGTAGTGGATCATGATGTAACTGGGTGAAGAGGTGGCTTCATCATCATCATCAGGGGTGAGGGTGGCAGCTTGCGTGTAAGACAGCGTCAGGGTGGCAGCATGCAGCTGAGCCAGCAGGGTGTCAGTGTGACTGTGAGTCAGCAGGGTGGAAGCAGTGTGAGATCTGGAGCCAGACGTGCCTGGGATAGACCGTCTGTTACTCAGGAGCCTACCTGTCTGGATACAACTAGCGGTGCACGGGTTCATAGAGGCAGCGGCAGGCAATCATCACACAGTAGTGGGGGTAAAATGCCATACTTGCCGGTGTAGGAATTGTTCTTCGTCTGAGGATATCAGAGTGGCCATATGTAGGATCTTTGGGCAGAAGATTAAGCACAGACAGGGTGCTAATGTTGGCACAACGGCCCTGCATCAACATGTGGAGCGCCACAATAAAGTGGCCTGGGAAAACAATGGCACTAATGTAGTGGTCCAGCCTCATATGGCAACTGATGCATCTCCCAGTGGCCTGCGCTCGTTCTCCAGCAGTCAAGGCTGCACCACCTCAGCAGAAGGGAGCTGTGTTTCCTTTCTATTGTCTACTGGTCCTGACACTGTTCTCTTTCTCCTCATTACACATTTCGCCAGCAATTGATCATTGAGGCAATTGCAAAAAGACTATATACAGTATTCATTCACTCGTCCACTGGTGCTCCACATGTTCCTGGTCAAGTTGCTGGTAGTGCAGTTCCTCCCTTTCCATGTGGTTAACTCTCCCGATTTCAGAGAACTGATGGCTTGTGCCAAGCCAAAGTAGACAGTCCCAAGCAGTCATTACTTCTCTAAAAAAGCTGCACCAGTCATGCGCATGTACTTTATATGTCCTTTACGGCCTACTGGGTAAATGCGGTTCCTTCCCAGGCACACCAGCAACCTGTCCAGGTGATGGCAATGCCGCCTCTATGTTCTCATGCTGTGATTGCAGCGCCAAAGTATTTCTCTGCCTCCTCATCCTCCACCTTGTTCTCAGCCTTCACTATAGGCATAGTTCGGAGTGGCCCTTCAGCATACCACCTATGCAGAGCACGGCGGTGTCATGCTGTTCTGCACCTCGCCAGCCTGGACGATCAGAATCACACAGGGGAGGACAACAAGAAGTACATTCTATTGGTGCTACGTCAAGGAGGGCTGACCCATGCGCCCTGCATAGCGCACGTCTTTAACCGCCTCCGGACCGCCTAACGCAGATGTGCGGTCCGGAGGTGGCAGCCCTGCGCACGACGACGCATATACGCGTCATCTCGCGAGGGCCGGGATTTCCTGTGAACGCGCGCACACAGGCGCGCGCGCTCACAGGAACGGAAGGTAAGCGAGTGGATCTCCAGCCTGCCAGCGGCGATCGCTCGCTGGCAGGCTGGAGATCCGAATTTTTTAACCCCTAACAGGTATATTAGACGCTGTTTTCATAACAGCGTCTAATATACCTCCTACCTGGTCCTCTGAAGGTCCCTTTTGTTAGGATCGACCACCAGAGGACTCAGGTAGCTCAGTACAGTCGCACCAAACACCACACTACACTACACCCCCCCCCCCCGTCACTTATTAACCCCTTATAAACCCCTGATCACCCATGATCACCCCATATAAACTCCCTGATCACCCCCCTGTCATTGATCACCGCCCTGTCATTGATCACCCCCCTGTCAGGCTCCGTTCAGACGTCCGTATGATTTTTACGGATCCACGGATACATGGATCGGATCCGCAAAACGCATACGGACGTCTGAATGGAGCCTTACAGGGGGGTGATCAATGACAGGTGGGTGATCACCCATATACACTCCCTGATCACCCCCTGTCATTGATCACCCCCCTGTCATTGATCACCCCCCTGTAAGGCTCCCTTCAGACGTCCGCATGATTTTTACGGATCCATGGATACATGGATCGGATCCGCAAAACACATGCGGACGTCTGAATGGAGCCTTACAGGGGGTGATCAATGACAGGCGGGTGATCACCCATATACACTCCCTGATCACCCCCATGTCATTGATCACCCCCCTGTAAGGCTCCATTCAGACGTCCGCATGTGTTTTGTGGATCCGATCCATGTATCCATGTATCCGTAAAAATCATGCGGACGTCTGAATGGAGCCTTACAGGGGGGTGATCAATGACAGGCGGGTGATCACCCATATACACTCCCTGATCACCCCCTGTCATTGATCACCCCCCTGTCATTGATCACCCCCCTGTAAGGCTCCATTCAGACGTCCGCATGATTTTTACGGATCCATGGATACATGGATCCGATCCGCAAAACACATGCGGATGTCTGAATGGAGCCTTACAGGGGGTGATCAATGACAGGCGGGTGATCACCCATATACACTCCCTGATCACCCCCTGTCATTGATAACCCCCCTGTAAGGCTCCATTCAGACGTCCGCATGTGTTTTGCGGAGCCGATCCATGTATCCATGGATCCGTAAAAATCATGCGGACGTCTGAATGGAGCCTTACAGGGGGGGTGATCAGTGACAGGGGGGTGATCACCCTGATCACCCCCTGTCATTGATAACCCCCCTGTAAGGCTCCATTCAGACGTCCGCATGTGTTTTGCGGATCCGATCCATGGATCCGTAAAAATTACACGGACGTCTGAATGGAGCCTTACCAGGGGGGTGATCAATGACAGGGGGGTGATCAGGGAGTCTATATGGGTGATCACCCCCCTGTCATTGATCACCCCCCTGTCATTGATCACCCCCCTGTCATTGATCACCCCCCTGTAAGGCTCCATTCAGACATTTTTTTGGGCACAAGTTAGCGGAAATTGTTTGTTTGTTTTTGTTTTTGTTTTTTCTTACAAAGTCTCATATTCCACTAACATGTGTCAAAAAATAAAATCTCACATGAACTCGCCATACCCCTCACGGAATCCAAATGCGTAAACATTTTTAGACATTTATATTCCAGACTTCTTCTCACGCTTTAGGGCTCCTAAAAAGCCAGGGCAGTATAAATACCCCACATGTGACCCCATTTCGGAAAGAAGACACCCCAAGGTATTCCGTGAGGGGCATATTGAGTCCATGAAAGATTGAAATTTTTGTCCTAAGTTAGCGGAAAGTGAGACTTTGTGAGAAAAAAACAAAAAAAAATCAATATCCGCTAACTTATGCAAAAAAAAAAAAATTCTAGGAACTCGCCATGCCCCTCATTGAATACCTTGGGGTGTCTTCTTTCCAAAGTGGGGTCACATGTGGGGTATTTATACTGCCCTGGCTTTTTAGGGGCCCGAAAGTGTGAGAAGAAGTCTGGGATCCAAATGTCTAAAAATGCCCTCCTAAAAGGAATTTGGGCCCCTTTGCGCATCTAGGCTGCAAAAAAGTGTCACACATCTGGTATCGCCGTACTCAGGAGAAGTTGGGGAATGTGTTTTGGGGTGTCATTTTACATATACCCATGCTGGGTGAGAAAAATATCTTGGTCAAATGCCAACTTTGTATAAAAAAATGGGAAAAGTTATCTTTTGCCAAGATATTTCTCTCACCCAGCATGGGTATATGTAAAATGACACCCCAAAACACATTCCCCAACTTCTCCTGAGTACGGCGATACCAGATGTGTGACACTTTTTTGCAGCCAAGGTGGGCAAAGGGGCACATATTCCAAAGAGCACCTTTCGGATTTCGCAGGCCATTTTTTACACATTTTGATTGCAAGGTACTTCTTACACATTTGGGCCCCTAAATTGCCAGGGCAGTATAACTACGCCACAAGTGACCCCATTTTGGAAAGAAGACACCCCAAGGTATTCCGTGAGGGGCACGGCGAGTTCCTAGAATTTTCTATTTTTTGTCACAAGTTAGCGGAAAATGATGATTTTTCTTTTTTTTTCTTTTTTCCTTACAAAGTCTCATATTCCACTAACTTGCGACAAAAAATAAAAAATTCTAGGAACTCGCCATGCCCCTCACGGAATACCTTTGGGTGTCTTCTTTCCAAAATGGGGTCACTTGTGGCGTAGTTATACTGCCCTGGCAATTTAGGGGCCCAAATGTGTAAGAAGTACCTTGCAAACAAAATGTGTAAAAAATGGCCTGCGAAATCCGAAAGGTGCACTTTGGAATATGTGCCCCTTTGCCCACCTTGGCTGCAAAAAAGTGTCACACATGTGGTATCGCCGTACTCAGGAGAAGTTGGGCAATGTGTTTTGGGGTGTCATTTTACATATACCCATGCTGGGTGAGAAAAATATCTTGGTCAAATGCCAACTTTGTATAAAAAAATTGTAAAAGTTGTCTTTTGCCAAGATATTTCTCTCACCCAGCATGGGTATATGTAAAATGACACCCCAAAACACATTCCCCAACTTCTCCTGAGTACGGCGATACCAGATGTGTGACACTTTTTTGCAGCCAAGGTGGGCAAAGGGGCACATATTCCAAAGAGCACCTTTCGGATTTCACCGGTCATTTTTTACACATTTCGATTGCAAAGTTCTTCTCACACATTTGGGCCCCTAAATTGCCAGGGCAGTATAACTACCCCACAAGTGACCCCATTTTGCAAAGAAGACACCCCAAGGTATTCCGTGAGGGGCATGGCGAGTTCCTAGAATTTTTTATTTTTTGTCGCAAGTTAGTGGAATATGAGACTTTGTAAGAAAAAAATAAAAATAAAAAATCATCATCATTTTCCGCTAACTTGTGACAAAAAATAAAAAGTTCTATGAACTCACTATGCCCATCAGCGAATACCTTAGGGTGTCTACTTTCCGAAATGGGGTCATTTGTGGGGGTTTTCTACTGTTTGGGCATTGTAGAACCTCATGAATCATGACAGGTGCTCAGAAAGTCAGAGCTGCTTCAAAAAGCGGAAATTCACATTTTTGTACCATAGTTTGTAAACGCTATAACTTTTACCCAAACCATTTTTTTTTTTTTGCCCAAACATTTTTTTTTATCAAAGACATGTAGAACTATAAATTTAGCGAAAAATTTATATATGGATGTCGTTTTTTTTGCAAAATTTTACAGCTGAAAGTGAAAAATGTCATTTTTTTGCAAAAACAATCGTTACATTTCGATTAATAACAAAAAAAGTAAAAATGTCAGCAGCAATGAAATACCACCAAATGAAAGCTCCATTAGTGAGAAGAAGAGGAGGTAAAATTCATTTGGGTGGTAAGTTGCATGACCGAGCGATAAACGGTGAAAGGAGTGTAGTGCCGAAGTGTAAAAAGTGCTCTGGTCATGAAGGGGGTTTCAGCTAGCGGGGCTGAAGTGGTTAATCTGGTTGTAACCCAGTTCCTGAAGTCTTCCACCCAACTACAAGATATCTTGAAAATGGCCAGGAAACTGTGCATGCACTTCAGTCACTCTTACCATGCAAAACATACCCTCCTTGAGCTGAAAAGGCCGAATAGTGTTTCCCAACATCGCCTGGTATGTGATGTGTCCACAAGTTGGAACTCCACCCTTCACATGTTGGACCGACTATGAAGAAGGCTGTAAACGATTTCTTAATGATGCAGGCGGACATCGGTAGTCCACTGTAAAATGTCAACATTAGCCAGTGGCAGCGTTACATCTCACGTTTGCTCAGGCCCTTTGTGGAGGCCACTTTATTTGTCAGTCGTCAGGACTAGGGAATGAATGATGTCATTCTACTCTTTCATGTCCTGGAATGATAACTCTGGCTTGCAAGGGAACAGGAGATATGGAGCCTACATCTCATGGCTACCTAGGTCCTGTGGGGGCTGAACTGGCAGAGGAGAAGCAGGACCTTAACCTTCAGGAAATATATACAGAATTGCTGGAGGGCTCTTAGACCCTCGCTACTGGGCCAAAATGGGGGCTTTTTTTTACACCTGCTGAGAGGGATAATAAGCTCAACTACTATAGAGACATCCTATATCAGGCATGGCCAACCTGAGGCTCTCCAGCTGTTGTAAAACTACAACTCCCAACATGCCCTGCTGCAGGCTGATAGCTGTAGGCAGTTTAAGCATGCAGGGAGTTGTAGTTTTGCAACAGCTGGAGAGCCTCAGGTTGGCCATGCCTGTCCTATATAGTCAGTTGGTCGCTGCCCACGTGCACCATCGCTCATCTACACAAAGGTCTGACCAGAGAGACCCTCTGTGCTCATGTTCCATTGCCATGACTGCTGGAGGGGGGTGAAGGGGCAGAAGCAGCACCAGCTTCATCTGCAGTAACTTATCTCTGATGACTTGGAGCAGAACCTGAACCAGCAGGTGGCATACTTGGACTGCAACCTGTCAACCCAGATCCAAGATCCCCTGTATTACTGGGCAGCCAAACATGAATGTTTGCCTTGGACAAGCTTTCCTGCCCAGCCAGTAGTGTGGCATCAAAGCGGGTGTTTATTGTGGCAGGGGGCATAGTTACCCCAAAGAGAGTTTGCCTTTCAACACAAAATGTTGAGAGATTAACCTTTATAAAGATGAATCAGGTGTGGATCAGCCAGGATTTCCACATACCGGTGCCTGATGCATCAGACTAGATCATTCTGGCAGTAATGTTCTGAATGCAGTGTGCTACCACACAAGAACAATGTAAAAAATGTCCCATTACTTGTAGCCAAGTGCATCAGCTACTATTCTGATCCTGCCACCCGCCTGATTCCACACACCTGCCTCTGCTGCCATCTTCTCCTACTGCCACCATCTTGTGCTGTTATTGCCACTGCTGTTGCTCCCCACCTCCCCACTCTGTGACTGGGTCACTATGTTGACTCCTCATGATGTTGCCACCTTCCTCACTATGTGACTAGGCCACTGTGTTGACTCCTCGTGATGTTGCCATGCTCACCACTCTGTGATTGGGGTACTGTGCTCAATCCTAGTGCTGTTGTCACCCTCATCAGTCTGTTCTGGGAACACTAGTGTCCCTGTTTGCCCATGTTGACATCACAGTTTATTTTACTGTTCTCCTGAACCATCAGAAGAACCCAAAATGTAAAAACCCAGTGGATCCTGTCTTTGGAGCATCTATAAGGCCTCTATCACATGGTCAGTATTTTTCATCAGGATGTGATCATGATTTGGATGCCAAAAGCAGGAGTGGGTCCAAAACACAGGAGACATGCAAATATTTCATCCACGTGTCATCTCTATTTTGGACCCACTCCTGTTTTTGCCTTATCAATAATGATCAAATACCGATGCAAAAAACTGACCAAATACTAACTATGTGATAGAGGTCATGTGTGTAAAACCAATGTCAGACGCAAATTGCCATAACTCATGTACTCTGAGCATTAGGCCTCTATTACATGGTCAGTATTTTGCATTAGGATTTGATCATGATTTGAAAGCCAAAAGCAGGAGTGGGTCCAAAACACAGAAGACATGTACATGTTTCCACTGTTTTGGACTCATTCCTGTTTTCTTGCCTTACCAATACTGATCAATTACTGACCAAATACTGACCATGTGAAGGCGGATACTCAAAAGACAGAATTTGTTTTTTGTTTTTTTGAGGGTGGGTTGTTCTTCTGATGGATAAGAAGAGTGGAAAAATAAACATTGACATCAACACAAACTTACTACTGACACCCTCCCCACTGTCACAATCAGTGTGGGGGGAAACTCCACACTGAACACAGGAGGGAAGGGGAACAGTAACTGGGCCTGGAAACTAGGGAAGAAACAGGTCACCTCCTAGACAACCCTAATTCGGGCCCTAACTATCTATCAATATGAATAGACCCTAAAGGTAGGAATATTCATATGCAGGATACCTAGGCCTTTATATCCCTATTAGGCCCTGGAAAAGGTTAAGACCAGAAACAACCCATTCCTCCCAGATGGATGAATGGAAGTGTCTATCTCAAGCCCAGATACAAACAACAGGGAATATAACAAACACAAACAAACGCGAAACTTAACTACTGTAGAGACAGACGAGCAGGAACACCAGATACAAACTCACAACAGCTCAGCCAAACCCAAATGAAGCTATCTACCGCATAGTCAGAGCGGTGGGGTCTGACTATAAAGGGTAGAAGTGATGACCACTGAGCAACAGCTGAGAAAAGGAAAGTGGTCATTAACCCTATCAACACTGAATCAAGAGAAATCAAGGAGGCTGTTAGATTCCTCCCCGCTTAGCCAATCTTCTTGATTTCCTGACATCAGTGACCTGAGGGACCTTGACACCCACTCTGTCATGGGGCAACTGCTTGTATCAATAGGCAACAGAGCAGGTTCTCTAGCAATCTATGTGGAAACAGCAGACAGTGTAAAATCAGACTGCTCTTTCCCTTTATGGTAGAATGAGTGGGTAACACAATGCCTATCAATCAATGTAGATACCCCTACAAAAAGTGAAATGAGACCGCTCTTTCAGTTTAGTATAATCAGTCGCTAACAGCTTAAACTAGCAATCTATGTGGAAACAGCAGATGGTGTAAAATTAGACCACTCTTTCCCTCTGTAGTAGAATATTGGACCATTGCACGGTTAATTACAGTATACCTAATGCAAACATTGACGTGTAAAGCTGAGTTCACACTTATTTGGTTAGTTTATTCCAGCAATTACTGTATGGTGAGCCAAAATCAGGAGCCAATTAAACTCGCAGATATAGTATTATGGTCGTGGCTACGGATACTAGAGCTTGGCGTGACGGTGCCAAGGATTGACCTATCCGTATTCTGCTGACTAACTAAAGGGCCTGGATTGTGCCCTATAGCCACGAACGTGGGTAGCCTATAAGGGGGCATACCCTGAGGAAGCCAGTAAGAAAAGGGGAGGGAGAGGAGCTTATAAAGCCTCCATCTCCCACTATAACAGGCTGAAATCAGCCTTGACAATTATGGTCATGGCTACGGATACTGGAGCTTGGCGTGACGGTGCCAAGGATTGACCTATCCGTATTCTGCTAACTAAAAGGCCTGGATTGTGCCCTATAGCCACGAATGGGTAGCCTATAAGGGGACAAGAAGTCAAGCAGGGTAGATTTTGGATTTTATTGAATAGGTACATGGTTTACAAAACTAAGTTGCAAAAGGCTTCTGAAATTTCCTGGTGTGGATTAGGAATGTACCTGGTAAAGCAAGATGATTCCCAACGACCCATTTTACGAATTATATGGCTGGGTGTGTTGTGCTTGGAAGCTGCGGAGGCGGCCCCGATCCGAAAGGAGTGTCCTGATATGGTTTTAGGGTCAAAACCTAAGCCAGAAACTAACAGGCGGATGTGGAATACGAACTGTACTGTCGTGAGGGGATTGGTTTTGAAAGGCAATAGAGGGGTGTCAGGGGAAGAATTACCCAAGGATCTTATTAATATATTCAAAACCTGGATGGGGCACCACTTATTGAAGGTTTTAAAATATTTGACTTGGACTGGAGGCCCTGTTTGTGATGTTTTGGTGGATGGTAGTTGTAAGAGGAAATGGTTGTGATTCCATGCTAGCTGGCTCTTAGTTAAGCCCTTGGATTTGGGAGAGAAACCTGTGAATTCCCCTGGTCGCAGGAAACCATAGAAGCCTAAATGCATGGCCGCCTGGATAACCGTGCTGGGTTGGAGCCCAAAAGGGTTGCCGTCTAGGGAATTGGAGGGCTTCTTATACAGTTCCCCTGAAACTGGTTGTCTGCTTGGAGTGCTGAGTTGGTTACTTTTTTGAATACCCCTAAGAATTGCCTTGATTGCGGGGGAAGTGAAGATTACCCTACTATTTGTATTTTTAAAGTAGAGTAGTATTGCACCCCTGCCAGATATAATCTGATAGTTTGAGGTGTTGATGACAGTAAGCCAAAAATGCCATTAAATAAGTGGTCTTATCTGTGCCGCTCATTAGGTGGAGAGGAGAATTTATTTTTAAGCTGTTCCAACTCGTCTTGTAATTTTTGGCTGTGTTGGCAGACAGTGATCTTTGTACGAGGAATTTGGCTGATGAAATGAAGTGTGCTAATCCATGCGTAGGGTATTGAACTCTGGCGGGGATAATCCTGTTGGCTCTGCCTCTGGCATGACCTGAAAGAAATGTTGGAAATTGAAGTGTGATTGTGTGTCAGCGGCTAAATTCTGAATTCCCTGGATATGTCTGCATGGTACTTGGAAATTGTACTGTAAAGAGAGCCCTTGGTGATGATGTCCACTACTGTCTGAGTGTCCATGATGAAAGTCACCGGGGAATTGGCCCATTGCCTACCCCAGACTTGGGCTGCCCCTACGATCGGGTAGATTTCTAATAGTGGGGAGGATCTGAGGTACTCGAGTGACGAGATCTCTGGTGGCCAATGGCCTGCTAACCACTGGTTTTTGTATATGGCTGCGAAACCTCTGGAGGCGGCTGCATCTGAGAAAATTGTAGGAGAAGAGGGACTCCATTGGGGAACAAATAAGGAGATCCCATTCCAGCTGGTCAGGAAGGTATCCCACATGACCAAGTCGGCCATTGCTTGGGCATCCAGAAATACTGGGGAGTCCTGCTCTGTGGCCGCCGGGGGCAGATCCAACAATCTGGACAAAATGGCCTTGCCTTGGGGCATAATTCTAGTGGCGAAATTCAGCATACCCAGCAGGGATTGTAACTCCTGCTTCAAGAGAACTCTACAAATTTGGAAATAAGCTCCTTGATTTTGGACAGTTTTTCCTCTGGCAGTCTTGCCTCCATTTTTTGGGTGTCTAAGACTACCAAGGAAGGTTATTGTGGCTAAGGGCCCCTTCTATTTTACCTTTCTCTACTTTCTCCTGAATCAGGGGACCCACTGAAGCGGCATCGGTGCCTAAAAAGACTATGGGACGACCCAGTTTATCTGTACCCGTGTTTTGTCTTGGCTGGGACCCTGAAGTGCCTGCCAAAGGTCTAGGTTGAGGGACTGGAAGGCTAGAATTAGGAGACCAGTCGGGGGAATGAAGGATCGACTGGCATGAAGTGCAAGCAGGGGCTTTGAGCCCGGCGAAATGCCGGCAGAAGAGTTCCATATGCAGGGATGCCAAATTGGTGACCCATTGGAACTGGGCGAGGGCTGCTGCAGCTTTGGCAGAAAAGGAGCGGTGGTAGTCATAGAATGTGTACCCTCCATACTTGTGTCCCAGGTCCACGACCCTGTACAGGTATAAATCTAGTTCTTCACGTCTCTCTGGGTAGGCTGAACAGATTATATACCTGAACAGGCTAAATGCCAGGACAAACTCTGTGATTGACAATTTTTTGTTCAATCGGGCATCCCTGGACCTGAGAACTATCGAAACATTTTCGCACGCTATGGTTCTATTCTCTACCATGTCGTGGGTGGCTATGAGAATGGCAGCCAGATTAACATCTTTCCCTTCCAAGATGTCCCATTTGATGCTGTCACGAAATGGGATGGGGCTACTTCAGGCAAGATGAGAACCCTACCTGGGGGTGCAGACTGGGACATGGAAGCCACTGGGAGAGGAGGGGTGGATAGAGTGGGTGCCGGATCTCTGGATTCCACTGCCGACAGCCTGTTCTGAATGTCTAAAATTGATAAGGATAAGTTATTGACTGTGGCATGGAGCTGTGTCAAAGACTACTGGATTGTCGACATCGACACCTGCTCTCTTGAAGAAGAGGAATCAGATACTAGGAGTCTGTATAACTCCGCCTTCTGAGCCTAAGCTGGGTAACGGATCCCTCTTTTGTTCAGCTCCGCTATGATTTTGGGAACCGTCCAGCTCCTAAGCGACCCAACGCTAGCATGCTCGGATGCCAGGGTTTCCGGAATAGATGAGGTCTCATCAATTTCTGAGAGATGTGACATGCTGGAATCTGAAATAGAAAACTATTAGTGTTCGTTGCAAATGAAAACGTCACCTCCTGAAACATTTAGAACCTTAACCCGTGTTAGTGCTTAGCGTTTGCTACACCAAGTTGAGATCGCTTGGAGAGAATTTGAGCCAATGACATGATACACCATGACATTGGCTCCGTGAGTGTGGTTGAACCTGGTAAATAGAGGCCAAATACCCGATGTCCCCACCTGGTGAGCAAGACTTAACAAAGGCACCCTGGTCCTGTTGTCTCGTGGTGGCGCTATCGGAATTGGATCTTTAAATGAGACAAATATTGAAACATTTAGTAGGGAGCCTAACTGAAATAGCGCTGATGGCGGAAGTGACCAACTAGCAAGATGTGCGAGCGTATGGACAAGTGGCCCGAATAACGTAACCAGGCGGTGAACAAGGACAGACAAACATGGTGTGCATAACGAAAACCAGGCTTATGGCCAGTGAAGGAGGTGGCCTGAATAATGGAAACAGACAGAAAACGACGACATAATAAGCATGACAAGGATGGCGTGAACGGATGATAGACGAAGATGCGTGAATGGGCCTGAGTAACGTAAACAGACGGGAGACATGAGCATAACAAGGAACAGAGCCTGAAAATGAAAACAAGCAGTGGACGTTTGAGAGAAAGGCTGCCTGAAAGGCGTAGACAGGCAGTAAACCAGGACATGACAACGTGTAGCATGACTGACGTGAACTGGAGGTAAAAAAATTGAAGAGAAACATGGCCTGAATAACGGAAACAGGCATGGGACATGGATATGACAAAGACATGGCCTGAATAACGGAAACAGGCTGTGTACATTAAAGAAAAGTGGCCTGAATAACGTGAACACGCGTG
The DNA here is from genome assembly GCF_014858855.1 of Bufo gargarizans. Taxonomy (NCBI): domain Eukaryota; kingdom Metazoa; phylum Chordata; class Amphibia; order Anura; family Bufonidae; genus Bufo; species Bufo gargarizans. Next base: position 262,196,848 of record NC_058081.1, on the reverse strand, counting down.
AGACATGGATATGACAACATGTGGCATGAATAACGTGAACATAGACAAAACATACCCTGAATAATGTAAACAGGCGTGAGACATAGAAATGACAAAATGTAGCCTGAATAATGAAAACAGGCTGTGCACATGAAATCAAAAGGCAACCAAAATAATCGTAAACAGGCGGTAACGAGGAAGTGATGAAAACCGTAGCCTGAATAACGAAAACAGGCTGTGGACATTGAGAGAAGGTGGCAATGTAAGGAGGCAGTAACAACGGCATGATACACGTGACATGAATAAGTGCACAGATGATTTGCCCATTTTTTTATTTTTTGTATTTGTCCCTTTTTTAATTTTTTTCTTTTTCAATTTTTTATATATTTTTTTACATATGACATTTTGAGTAATACGGTAAAATGCAGCAGATATAGAAAGAAAGCGTGGCGTGATAGAGGCGACAGATGCATGACTGGTGTAGAAAATGGAAGTGACTGAGATGACAGATTACAAACCTTGTATGGAAAAAATGTTGACCTAAGCAGCATGGCCTGGATAGACGTTATGCGCGGCCGGAAGTAAAAGTTATGCGCGGCCGGAAGTAAAACCAGAAAATTCTGTCTATGATAAACAAAATCAAATATGGGAGATATGGTCTGCCTAAATGATCCTGAAACAGAGTGAAACCTGAAGCATATAGACATAGGTGCCTGTAAATACATGTATACCCCACTTAAATACACTTTTTATTTTTTATTTTTTTTGTACAGCCAAAGTTTATACAGTTCATTATTTAAACAATATGGTGGCCAGAAGCCTGCCGATAGCTCAGATCTTCCGCCCCAGCCGTGAACGCGACTTGGAGAGAGAGACCTGAGCTCACCCGCCGCCTGGGATCTCGCGGGCACGTGACTCGGACCGGCCTACAAGGAGAAGAGAACGGCGTCTCCCCGAACTCTGCAGTGCAGAGCGCCGCAGCCACTGACTCCCCCCTCCCACAGCACGACCTGGGTGAGTGATAGCGCGAGAGGGAAGAACCCCTCTGCACGGAGTAACGCCAGCGCTGAGGCCTGTGGGAGAGGCGCTTATAAAGCCTCCGCCACTCACAATAACAGGCTGAAATCAGCCTTGACAATAATGAAAAGATCTGCACTGTTCTGTGTTTTGGACCTGTAAATGACCAAATAAGTGAAGTGTGAACTAAGCCTAATAGTGACCCACGCTGATGCGCACATCCATATACTGTATGTGACCTGCCCGTCATACTGACACACAGTAACTGTTTCACTACCAGAAAGGACTAGCTCTACATGTTGCTGCATTGCACATTGATGTACACCGAGATACACTCTCTCTGCAGGCCGGCATATAGCTAATTTAACGCACCTTGTGATGAATTAATTCAGAATGAAGCAAATTTTATGGGAAAGTTCGGTGAAGCTTCCAAATCGAATTTTTGAAAATTTCACTCATCTCTAGAACTAGCGTTTCGTTTGTTCATTGGGTGATCTGTGGCATCTTTAGATGGACAGATTATCATGGGAACATCTAGTATTAGTCTTAGGATTCACAAATACTTTGAAGATAATGCTTATCTTTGTAATGCTTTTTTATTTAGATTTACAGTATCTAGTGCCTATGTAAACACGATTTTCTGCGATTACACCATTTACCTTTTATATATTTTAATGATATCTGTCCCACCACACAGTGCTCTGACTACATTTGCCATCTTCAGGCTTCTCGGCACGTCATCTAGATTCTCTGGCTATTTTGTCTATGGCAGTGCAGCCTGGCATCAGGCCAGGCTACAGTATCAGGTCGAGATTCCTAATCCATTTAGTTCATGTTCTCTACAAAGCCCCCATAGCAACATGTCTAAGGACAGGTGGGCTGAAATATGCAGCACTGTTCATACATGTCCGATTGGGTGCAGAAATGTCTGCAATTGTCCCATTCATCTAAATGGGGTACACAGAAATCCATGGACATGTTTCAGAAGCAACCCCATTGAAATGTGGAATGGAGTATTAGTCAAAGAAATGCCTCATTTGAGCAGAGGCTTATAAAAAAAAGTCCATCTAAAACCTCATAATGCTCTAGCCTTTTTATTCTTCTATATTTTTTTAGGGTTCCTACCACTGTACCTTTTTATTTGAGAATTCTTGACCCCCAATATTTCTGAATCATTAGGAACAGCCAAGAAGTTCAGCTAAGACTGATCTCATAATCCAATTATTTCTGTATATAAATGAATATTGCTGTGATGAATCCACATGAAATATCTTCATAGAGAACAGGGCAAATCATGGCACCAGTGTGCCTCCCTTAGAATCCTCAAGATATCTAAGTAAGATTTTTGGTTGTTGAAGATTTATTGTAATTAACAGCACTGGGGAAGAAAACCGCTGCATTCATTTAAGTACCAGTCAAAACGGTCAAGGAAAAGGCAGAAAACATGCCATCTTAACTCACAAGTCTGACGATGCACAGGTAAGTCCTTACCTGTGGCTGTGAGAGAGCCGGTCTGAAACAAATACGGTCACCGGGAGCAGGCAGTTCCAAGAACAGCCACCGGGGGCCTTCATCGGGCTGTTCTCGGAACTGCCTTCTCCCGGTGACCGCATTTGTTTCAGACCGGCTCCTGGCACAGGCATAGATAAGGGCTTATCTGTGCATCGCCGAACTTGTGAGTTAAGATGGCAGCTCGCATGTGTTCGTGGGCGAACACGGCGAACTGGCTATCACTGAGGACAAGTAGAGATGAAAATCTGCATCTCTGGTTAGGTGATCTGTATTTGTGGATTTTTTATTTTTTTTTTGCCTTCCTCTGGATCAACTTGCAGGATGACAGGCCGAACTGGATGGACAGATGTCTTTTTTCGGCCTTATGTACTATGTTACTATGTTAGTATGAGGTCTATTTATTTAGGAGGCCTAGGCTTGAGTCTTTAAATGAGACAAATCTGAGGTCTGAGGCCTCTATTATTTTAAGGATTTGTATAACTTTTAAAGGTTTGGTCTATATTCTGTATTTATGGGGTTTGGTCTAGGGGTGTGTATTTGCTTAGAGATTTTGTTATGGTGGCCTGTAGTTGTGTAGGGGGTCTGTGGGCTATATTAGTTTAGGGGTCTGGTCTTAGGCTTGTAATCATTTTGGGGTATAATTAAGGGATTCTATGCACTATTTGTAAGATGTTGGTATACTGTTTCCACCACTTTGTCTGCTACTTTTCAGAATTTCTCTGATGTTCTTTCTCCAAAGTTAGCATGTATGTCTATAGCTCCAAACAGAGTCTCTATGTCATCAAGTACAGGGCCCTACATACAAATCATGGTGCCCCATAGCAAGAAATAACAATGTATTCCCCTCCCCCCCAACGCAAACATAGTACAGTATACATTAATAGAACCTAAAACATTGTCAGTGAGACAGTAACACAGTGCAGTGGCGTACCTACCAGGGAAGCAGGGGAAGCAGCTGCTTCGGGGCCCGGGCTGACAAGGGGCCCAGAGCAGTAGTAAACAGTCAGACTGGCCACACCCCCCTCTACACTCACTTCACTGCTGCTGCTTAGAATGTCCTCAGAGCAGGGAGCTAAGCCCCGCCCATCAGCACGGACCATAGAGGAGCCTGGCTGCTTAATAGTGCAGCCAGGGCTCAGTACAGTGTGCTACAGGGAGATCCTGTCTCCCCTCCCTCTCCTATTAGTACAGCCCAGCTTCTGCTACAGAGACTGCTCTGTAGTTGGCAGTAACAGGAGGGAGAGGGGAGACAGGTAGTGCTGCAGAAAGAAGAGCCTGTGCCTGTCACTATCAGGAGCCCATACATTCCAGGCTTATCCCTGCCAACCCTAGCTGTCCTGCATCTCATGTAGCCCCCCCAGCTGCAATCATCTGCTGTCCTTTCAGAAGCCCCCCCCCCCAGTTCTGGTGTCACACTCCTCTGGGCGCCCATGTGCAGCTTGGGGACACCAGTATGAGGCCAGAATGGGGACTGGAAGATCACGGAGCGGCGGGGAGCAGGCGAGTATGGCGAAAATGGAGGTTTGTCCGGGTTCAGCTCTGCACCCAGACAACCCCTTTAAGGCTGGGTTCACATCGCGTTTTTCCCATCCGTTTAACGTGTGCCTCATACTGATGCCATGACAGTGACATCCGTTCACCATAGAGTTTCATTGTAAAAAAATAAAAAATTTTTTTTACCGGATTGTGCAGGATACAAGAACGTGGAGTACTGCAAAAACACACGTATGTTAAATAATAAAATGCCACTGTTTGACGCCTGCCTGTCCATTTAAAAATTTGCTGTGGGGCCCAGTCATTTCTAGCTACTCGACTGGTTACCAGGGGCTTAGACCATGGGGACAGACTACATTCGATGTCAGCCCTGCAGCAATACATAGAATGGGCGCCTATCCTACAGCAGGGGTCATACTGTTCTGTACATACAGTGTAGTGTGATGTCATGTTCACCTCTCCAGGTATATTACCCAGGAAAGCACAATTCTGCAAAAAAAGGACATGTTCTATCTTTTGGTGGAACGGAAGTGCGGAATGGAACCCCACGGAAGCCCTGCGTAGTGCTTACGTAGTGTTCCATTCCGTGATTCCGTTTCGCACCCTTCCGCATCTCTGGATTTGCGGACCCATTGAAGTGAATGGGTCCGCATCCGTGATGCAGAATGCACACGGAAGGGTGCCCATTTATTGCTGATCCGCATATGCGGTCCGCAATACGGGAATGGCTGGCCCCTTTCACACAAACGATACGGGTTGGCTCCAGATGCGTTCAGGGTGCATTCAGTGAAACTCGTACCATTTTTCAAGCAAGTTCAGTCAGTTTTGTCTACGATTGCGTTCAGTTTTTTCTGCGCGGGTGCAATGCGTTTTGATGCGTTTTTCATGCACGTGATAAAAAACTAAAAGTTTACAAACAATATCTCCTAGCAACCTGGTGGTGAGCGTGGTGACGTCGGCGCAGGTCCTGCTGAATGAAGATAGAAGATTTCTATCTTCATTCAGCAGGACCTGCTCCGACGTCACCACGCTCACCACGTTGTGAGCGCGGTGACGTCACCAAAGGTACTTTTCCTGCCAGGTCCTGAAAGAAGACGAGCCGGGCTGCGCGATCAAGTGGATGAGGTGAATAATTAATTATTTTATTATTTTTTTAACCCCTCAAGCCACATGTTACTATGCATTCTGTATTAAGAATGCTATTGTTTTCCCTTATAACCATGTTATAAGGGAAAATAATAAAGTTCGGGTCCCTATCATCTCCTAGCAACCATCCGTGAAAATCGCATTGCATCGGCAATGCTTGCGTATGCAATGCAATTTTCAAGCAGCCCCATTCACTTCTGTTGGGCCTGCGCTACGTGAAAAACGCTGAATATAGAGCATGCTGTGATTCTTACGCAACGCACAAGTCATGCGTGAAAATCACTGATCATGTACACAGCCCCATTGAATTGAATGGGTCCGGATTCAGTGCAGGTGCAATGCGTTCACATCACGCATTGCATCCGCGTGGAAAACTCGCCCGTGTGAAAGGGGCCTAAGACTTTGACACGGCCTCCACAACAGTATGACAGAATGACACTGTGTGAGTCGGGTACTGGCAGAATTAAATAAATTATCTGACTGATTCTGTTGCTGTAAATTTAGTCTGTGGAGACTTCGCCTATTTGGGCTTCAAATGTGTGGATTTCCGCTTTCCCCTTGTGCCTGGGGGGGGGAGGGGCATCCAGCTTGAGAGGCAAAGATGCAGACACCGTGCAATGAGTTCTCTAAAAGGTGTGTCTCACTAAGTCTTTTTATTTACAATAGCCCAGCAAACATACTACGATCAAAGCGGCCAATGAAAGATGTATAGCATCAAAGGAATATACTGTTATAATTAACCCATTCCCGACTGCAATCTGTATATATACGTGATAGCTGCACATACCCCGTGCAGCTACCACGTATATATACGTTCTGGACCAATCAGAGTGGTCCCTTGCCGGCAATCGATCTGATTGGTTAGTGTGTGATGACTAACCAATCGGATTGCGGCAGTGTTAAAATGCCAGTTTCAGTCTCTGATCTGCGCTCTGCAGATCAGAGCCTAATGCAGCGCCCCCCTCCCGCCCCCGATCTGTGCAGACACCCCCCCCCCGATCTGTGCAGCCCATCTGTGCCCCCTCCATCTGTTCCCCATCTTTCCCAGTGCTGCCCCCTCCTTGAGTCCGCCCCCTGCTGGAGTGACATACCTCCCTCCCCCTTCCAGCGCTGCCCCCCGTGTGCAACCCTGCTGTGTTTTGATGGCGGCGGCTCCATTCCTGAGCTCTATGCTGACACTCTGCTGTAAGTTCTGTAACCCCATAGATGCCGCGGCATCCATGGGGTTAATAGAGGGAGGGGGCTCCCTCTCTCCACCATCGGGGCTGCTGCGCTGCGATGGCAGCCCCGATGGTTGCCCTGGCAACCGGACGCTTTGCAAAAGCGTCCGCTGTTGCCACCTACAGGGCATCTGAATGTATTACACTTTGCAATGCAAGAGCATTGCAAAGTATAGTACAGCCATCAGCCCCAATGGATCTTCATGATCCAAGAGGGACTTGATAAAAAAAAAAATTGAAAAAAAAAATTAAAGTAAAAATAAATAAAAATGAAAAAAAAAATAAAAAAAATTGCCTTTTCCTAAAAAAATGAAAAACAAAAAAACTACACATATTAGGTATCACTGCGTCCGTAACGACCATTTCTATAAAGATATCACATGATAGACCCCGTCCGATAAACACCCTAAAAAAAAATGTAAAAAAAAGCCATTTTTGTCACCTTACATCACAAAAAGTGCAACAGCAAGCGATCAAAAAGGCGTATGACCCCCAAAATAGTACCAATCAAACCGTCACCTCGTCCCACAAAAAATTATACCCTATTTAAGACAATCGCACAAAAAATAAAAAAGCTATGGCTCTCAGACTATAGAGACACTAAAACATCATTTTTTTGGTTTCAGAAATGCTATTATTGTGTAAAATAAATAAAATAAAGTATACATATTAGGTATTGCCACGTCCGTAACGATCTTCTCTATAAAAGTATCACATGACCTAACTCCTCAGATGAACGCTGTAAAAATAAATAAATGAAAACTGTTCCAAAACAGACAATTTTTGGGTCACATTGACCCATAAAGTGTAATAATGAATGATCAAAAAATCCTATGTACCCAAAAATGGTACCAATAAAAACCTCAACGCTTTCTGCAAAAAACAAGCCCCTGCACAAGACGATCGGCAGAAAAATAAAAAACATATGGCATTCAGAAAACCAATCCAGCACAATCTGCCTTCCAAAAACCGTATGGCATTCCTTTCCTTCTGCTCCCTGCCGTGTGCCCGTACAGCAGTTTACGACCACATGTGGGGTGTTTATGTAAACCGCGGAATCAGGGTAATAAATATTGAGTTTTGTTTGGCTGTTAACCCTCAATGTGTTAAAGAATTTTTTTTTATAAAATGGAAAATCTGCCAAAAATGTGAAATTTAGAAATTTCATCTCCATTTTCCTTTAATTCTTGTGGAACGCCTAAAGAGTTAACAAAGTTTGTAAAATAAGTTTTGAGTAACTTGAGGGGTGTAGTTTCTACAATGGGGTCATTTATGGGGGTTTCCACTATGTAAGACCAACAAAGTGACTTCAGACCTGAACTGGTCCTTAAAAAGTGAGTTTTGGAAATGTTCTTACAAATTGCAAGAATTGCTTCTAAACTTCTAAGCCTTCTAACGTCCTAAAAAAAAAAAAAATGACATTTCCAAAATGATGCCAACATAAAGTAGACATATGGGGAATGTTAAGTAATAAAAATTTTATTAGGTATGACTTTCTGTTTTAGAAGCAGAGAAATTGAAATTTGGAAAATTGTGAATTTTTCAAAAATTTTGGTGAATTTAGGATTTTTTCATAAATAAAGGTGAAATATATTGACTCAAATATATGACTATCATGAAGTACAATGTGTCACGAGAAAACAATCTCAGAATGGCATGGATAAGTAAAAGTGTTCCAAAGCTATTACCACATAAAGTGACGCATGTCAGATTTGTAAATTTTGACCTGGGCACTGGGGCATCAATGACTCTTGGTCATGAAAGGGTTAAACAATAGATTACATGATAATGTGCATGATAAATATCTTGCCAGATGTTTCTTCATTAGAAATAATGGGGGGGGGGGCACTTACTTATTCAGTACTGCATGGATAGCAAATAATCAAAAGAAAATGCAAAAAATGTATCAAAAATATACAGTTGCAAGAAAAGGAATGTGAACCCTTTGGAATGATATGGATTTCTGCACAAATTGTTCATAAAATGTTATCTGATCTTCATCTAAGTCACAACAATAGATGATCACAGTCTGCTTAAACTAATAACACACAAAGAATTAAATGTTACCATGTTGTTATTGAACACACCATGTAAACATTCACAGTGCAGGTGGAAAAAGTATGTGAACCCCCAGACTAATGACATCTCCAAGAGCTAATTGGAGTGAGGTATCAGCCAACTGTCTAATCAATGAGATGAGATTGGAAGTGTTGGTTACAGCTGCCCTGCCCTATAAAAAACACACTAGTTCTGGGTTTGCTTTTCACAAGAAACATTGCCTGATGTGAATGATGCCTCGCACAAAAGAGTTCTCAGAAAACCTACGATTAAGAATTGTTGACTTGCATAAAGCTGGAAAGGATTATAAAAGTATCTCCAAAAGCCTTGCTGTTCATCAGTCCACAGTAAGACAAATTGTCTATAAATGGAGAAAGTTCAGCACTGCTGCTACTCTCCTTATTGCACCTAACTTTGACCCATGGCACACACATCAAGTGGAACAGGACAGCCAATTGAGATGTTTCAGCAGATGGAAACACCCCCACCCCATAACAACCAGATCTGGCAGCCATTTTACATTCTGTGTTTTGCCAGTATAGGGAAAGGTTGCTTTGTGGAGCAGGGACAGATTGTTAGGGACACCAAACGCTAGCTAATAGGGCCACAAAAGTCCTTTTAAGGATTGGTATAGGTGTGCTATTGATAAGTGTGATATACTGAGGTGTGCGATTTATGTGTGAAACAACTGAAAATATGTCATATTCTAGGTTCTTACAAAGTAGTCACCTTTTGCTTTGATTACTGCTTTGCACACTCTTGGCATTCTCTTGATGAGCTTCAAGAGGTAGTCACCTGAAATGGTTTTCACTTCACAGGTGTGCCCTGTCAGGTTTAATAAGTGGGATTCCTTGCCTTATAAATGGGGTTGGGACCATCAGTTGCGTTGTGGAGAAGTCAGGTGGATACACAGCTGATAGTCCTACTGAATAGACTGTTAGAATTTGTATTATGGCAAGAAAAAAGCAGCTAAGTAAAGAAAAACGAGTGGCCATCATTACTTTAAGAAATGAAGGTCAGTCAGTCCCAAAAATTGGGATAACTTTGAAAGTGTCCCCAAGTGCAGTCACAAAAACCTTCAAGCGCTACAAAGAAACTGGCTCACATGCGGACCTCCCCAGGAAAGGAAGACCAAGAGTCACCTCTGCTGCGGAGGATAAGTTCATCCGAGTCACCAGCCTCAGAAATGGCAGGTTAACAGCAGCTCAGATTAGAGACTAGGTCAATGCCACACAGAGTTCTAGCAGCAGACACATCTCTAGAACAACTGTTAAGAGGAGACTGTGTGAATCAGGCCTTCATGGTAGAATATCTTCTAGGAAACCACTGCTAAGGACAGGCAACAAGCAGAAGAGACTTGTTTGGGCTAAAGAACACAAGGAATGGACATTAGACCAGTGGAAATCTGTGCTTTGGTCTGATGAGTCCAAATTTGAGATCTTTGGTTCCAACCATCGTGTCTTTGTGCGACGCAGAAAAGGTGAACGGATGGACTCTACATGCCTGGTTCCCACCGTGAAGCATGGAGGAGGAGGTGTGATGGTGTGGGGGTGCTTTGCTGATGACACTGTTGGGGATTTATTCAAAATTAAAGGCATACTGAACCAGCATGGCTACCACAGCATCTTGCAGCGGCATGCTATTCCATCCGGTTTGCGCTTAGTTGGACCATCATTTATTTTTCAACAGGACAATGACCCCAAACAAACCTCCAGGCTGTGTAAGGGCTATTTGACCATGAAGGAGAATGATGGGGTGCTGCGCCAGGTGACCTGGCCTCCACAGTCACCGGACCTGAACCCAATCGAGATGGTTTGGGGTGAGCTGGACCGCAGAGTGAAGGCAAAAGGGCCAACAAGTGCTAAGCATCTCTGGGAACTCCTTCAAGACAGTTGGAAGACCATTTCAGGTGACTACCTCTTGAAGCCAAGAGTGTGCAAAGCAGTAATCAAAGCAAAAGGTGGCTACTTTGAAGAACCTAGAATATGACATATTTTCAGTTGTTTCACACTTTTTTGTTATGTATATAATTCCACATGTGTTAATTCATAGTTTTGATACCTTCAGTGTGAATCTACAATTTTCATAGTCATGAAAATAAAAAAAACTCTTTGAATGCGGTGTGTCCAAACTTTTTGTCTGTACTGTACTTTCTAACATAGAAAGTATATAGTGCATTTGTATTGTCCAGCAATTGTGTGTTGAGGCCTGCAATATACCTGCTTCCACAAAATACTGATTAATGGGTTTGATATACCTGCTTCCACAAATTTCTGATTGAGGGGTGCGATATATCTGCTTCTACAAAATACTGATTGAGGGGTGCTATATACCTGCTTCCACCAAATATTGATTAAGGGGTTCTATATACCCGCTCCACAAAATACAGATTGAGGGGTGCGATATAACTGCTTCCACAAAATACTGATTAAGGGTTTTTTATATACCTGCTTCCACAAAATACTGATTAAAGGGGATTGATATACCTGTTTCCACCAAATACTGATTGAGGCCTGCGATATACCTTCTTCAACAAATATTGTTCTTCTCTAGGGACTTTGGCACAGGGTCATTTTGAAAATCACAGGCAGAGGAAGAGGCAGGCCATTCCGCAGGGGTAGTAGGGGTCAGGCAGGTACACCAGGCCGGAGCCTAAGTGGGAAGTTGGAGAAGGTGCGTGCGATTACATCAAAGGATGCACCAGAGTTGGTTGAGTGGCTCACTCAGCCTTCCGCTTCTGAACCCTCCTTATCCTCTGTATCTGCACCCTCCTCACTCTCTGCTGTGTGCACCCCCAGAGACACCACCACCACCATAGCCCCTCCACTCGAGTCAGAGGAATTATTTTCCCATCCATTCCCGATGCCATTCTTGGCAGCGGATGAGGAAGAGGAGGCAGCAACGGCCGCCGCCCAGCGGTCTGACAACAGTACCCAGATCAGCCCAAGGAGGGTGGTCTCCCATGTTGCTGCCTACTCCGAGATCTCTAATGTCAGTGGTGGTGAAGGTGACGATGATGACGTGTCGATGAACGTCACATGGGTGCCCACAAGAGAGGAAGAGGAGGAGAGTTCAGAGGGACAGACGGAGCAGCAGATAGGGAGGAGAAAGAGGAGAAGCAGGCAGAACTCGCAGTGCACCGGAGGCAAAAGCAGACTGCAAATGTATCGGGAGCGAGCCATCCACTAGCACTGTCACATCTTGCACTCCCAGGATGCTGGCACATGGCTCCGCAGTGTGGGCTTTTTTTAATGTGTCAGCTGCAGCCGGTGCTGTCAACGCATAAGTCGCGGTAAGCCCAACACTCAGGGACGACCGCCTTAAAAAGGCACCTGGCCTCCCATCACCGAGCCCAGTGGCAGCAACGCCGTTAGAACCCACAAAGCCACACTCCCTGTGCTCAACGTCCTGCCTCTTCTCCTTCTCTCTCTTCCCATTTGTCCTCCACCTTCCACCGTGCTGTTGTCGCGTTCAACTGGCAGAAGGCAGGCTTCCATGGCCCAAATGTTCGAGTGTAAAAAGTTGATGATGCCAGACAACCCTCTTGCCCAACGGCTGACTGCCAGTTTGCTGGAACTGCTAGCCCGCCAATTACCGCCATATAAACTGGTGGACTCGGAGGCCTTTAGAAAATTTGTGGCCATTGGCACACCGCAATGGAAAGTCCTCGGAAGGAAATATTTCTCCCAGAAGGGCATCCCAGAGCTATATGGCCACGTTCAGCGTCAAGTGAATATATCTCTGGCACACAGTGTCGGTGCCAAGATACATCTGACCACAGACACGTGGTCTAGCAAACACGGGCAGTGAAGGTACATAACTTTTACTGCCCACTGGGGGAACCTTCTGAAGGCAGTCGAGCATGTAACCCATGGCACCTGTGTGGATTTGGTGTTACCACCATGGATTGCATGCAGGCCTGCCTCTTCTTCTTCTTCTTCTCCTCCTCCTACTCCATGCTCCGTCTCCTCCTAGGCTGACTCCTCCTTTTCCACTGCTACCGCCTCTTCTGCCGCACCCCCCAAGCTCCCCAGAACCTATTCAACATGCCACTTGAGAAGTTGCGATGCTGTGCTGCAGCTGGAGGCCAAGAACCACACCCGTCCTGCACTGTTTTCAGCTCTGCAGTCACAGGCCGATCACTGGCCTACCGCACTCAATTTGACAGTTAGTAAGTGTTGGGCGACAACAGTGCCAATCTGCTGAAGGCGCTGAAACAGGGCAAAATGACACACGTGCCGTGCATGGCACACGTCCTGAATTTAGTCGTGCAGTGATTCGTTGCCAAATACTCCGGAGTCCAGGACATCTTGCGGCAGGCCAGGAAAATCTCTGCCCATTTTAGAAGATCTTTCATGGCCATGGATCGCCTTGCTGATGTTTAGAGTCTGAGGAGGCGTCAGAGGAGGATGGTGGATAGGAAGAGGAGGAGGAGGAGCAAAAAGAGCAGGCTTTAAGGGGGACATTAAACTTTTCGGGGGTCCCTGGTGGGGAAGAGACCAAGGACGACATTCTCCTGGGCGATGAGCAGGAGCCAGGTCGCTCCACCACTTCCAATTTAGTGCAAATGGGGGCCTTCATGCTCCAGTGTTTGAAGAAGGACCCCTGTATAAAAAGCATAAAGGGCAAGGACCAGTACTGGGTTGCAACGCACTTAGACCCCGGTACAAACACAAAATGGCGGACTTGTTACCAGAATCACAGAGAGCTGGCAGAATGCAGCATTTCCAGGCCTTTCTGCAAGAGATGCTGCATTCTGCTGTTGCGGGTGCTGGCAGAGGAATTTCCACACACAGCGAAATGGGTACCAATCCTACCGCTCCTGCAAGAAGAGGGCGGTTTGAAGATGTGTTGGTCACTTCGGATATGAGATCATTCTTGTAGCCAACCCATCGACAGCTGCCCTACGGATCAAGCCTCAGGGTTCGCAAATATTTGATCACGAACGCACGTTCATGTTCGCGAATCGTGGCCGATGTTTGCCCATCACTATTCTTTATGTGACACTGTCTTTATTTCTGAAAAATTATGGGTGAATGTACACCTCCTTTTGTGGAATGGACTGAAGTACTTTGTGGTGAAATTCTTTATGTGGTACCGTCTTTATTTCGGAAAATGTATGGGTGATTGTACACCTCCTTTTGCTGTATGGATTGAAGCACTTTGCTGTGACATTTTTTATGTGACACTGTCTTTATTTCAGAAAATTTATGGGTGAATGTAAACTTTCTTCTGTATGAACCGAATTCTATTATCCTTTCATTGGTGAAATTTAATATTTCAACTATGTTTTCTTCAGGGGAAATTGATGGGTGTTTGCAGACCTTCTTTTGCAGTATGGACCGAATGATGCTGTCGTGGGTAAAGCAGTAAACATAATGAAGATGCTGATGACAACACACCAGCAGTCTTAACATCTATGCACAATTTAATCAAGCAGCTTCAGTAAGTTGAAAACATTCATGTGTTTTTATCTGCTCCGTCTGCATTCAATCTCCACAGCACACAAGGTATGATAGGAGAGCCTCTGCTTTGGAGTCCAAGTCCAGTTTCTTTACATCAAGAGTTCCATCAGAATTGTGTGTAACATTGTTGCTCCCTGTGCAAAGCCATAACAAAAGGACTCCATAGGCATACACACCAGAGGAAGCTGAAGCCACATGTTGCTTATGGTGGTAAGCACCATGTTTCTTGCTCTGAAGGGAGATTGAAAGGTACAGCCCAAACCTTCGGCTGGGAGACAGGGCCATAGAAAAGACCTTCTAGGATCTCACATAGGCCACAGGCAGGGAGGTTGGTGGTCTGGTGTTCCTCCCATCTCTCAGGTGGAGTAGGCAACCCTGGGATGAGCGGCTCCGGCTCTGGCTGAGGTCATTTTCGGAAGCGGAGCACACCATCTGCCGACTCTTGCAGACAGCGCTCTTTTCTTACTGCAGCTGGGTCATCCTGTCATACCTCCAGTGCTGACAATGGGACCAGAGGTTTCTTGAGGCAGATTAATGCTACAGCAAATGGACCCTGAAGGGAGTCCATGGGGGTGCATTCTATGGTGTCCCCCTTATATAGACTGCGGCGGTCCTAAAGAGGAAGGTAACGGCGCTTCACAGAGCGCCTGTTAACATACAGTTCCTGCCTGGTCTTGTCATCTTGGATGAAGCCAGACCCCCTCTCAACTGAGAACCACACCAATTTCCTGGTCCTCCTCTCAAACATCGGGTTCCCGGGCTGGGGGCAAACCCATACCCTGACTGCCCAGTTCTTAATAGCTTTCCGATATTTCCTCATATTTCCCCCTATAATCTCTCTGGGGACCATGGGATTTAGTCTGTCAAAAAGAGCCATGCTTCCTGGGTGACAGAGTGGTGAATACGGCTGCCTTCGCCTCGCCAGCCAGCATGGGTAATGACATCTCTGTACCTTTCAGGGCCCGCTGCACTTGAGAGACACGAATCTCTTCGGGTGCTGCCTGCATCTCGGGCACTACATCACCCCAACACACGCCGCCCCAGTTTGGCTGACGAGGATGCGCCATCTTGTTTCCTCTCTGGCTAGCACACACTGGTGATGAAGGAGGGGCTTCAAGGGAGGAGCTTCCACTTCCTCTTCTTCCACCGTAATATTGCTCCCTTATATATTGCAATTGTAACTTGAGGAGTTTACCTTCTTTCTATATTTTTCTAGACTTTGTCCAAGTGGTAAAGGATAATTTTTTGCATTAATCATACAGCTGTGTCCACGTACTTTTAGGTTCCTCCTGGTCACTGGTGCTTGTGAAGTCCATTGACTAATTTAGCTCTAACCTCCACCAGACTTTCACTATATCCAGATCTGGACTCGCTGGTCTGTGCTGTGCTGCTGTAATAGTGTTCTCTATACTCTATGCTAATTATGTTTGATGATGTCACTTCCTCACACTATAAGTATGTTCAGTTTTGCCACATTGCTTGAGAAATGCTTCATGTTAGAGCCGAAACGTCGCGTCACCACTGGGTGAATAAACGGCTATCTCTTTTTTTCACCTTACTGGAGTGCTGCCCTGTTTTTCATTGATATTATCCTGGGACGCTATTCCCACTGGAGCTTGCACCCAATCTCCAATATATTCCAAGGTTGGTGCTGCCATTTATTATATTTTATATATATAATATATATATGTGTGTGTGTGTGTGTGTGTGTGTGTGTGCCAGCACCACCTAGGGGTGAATAAACGGTAAATGACACTGCCAGCCTGTTAAAGGGAATTACAGAATGATACCACAATACATTTGATATGATATTTAGCAAGAGTTTAAAGTGCCCACATATAGCACATAGTGGCAAACTGCATCAAGCTGAATCAGGCATGGATCAGCCAGGATTTCCACACACCAATGCCTGATGTATCAGACTAGATCATCCATGGTGCCACATCAACACTTTGACAAAAGAGACCATTTCTTCTGGCTACCTGCCTCAGCCACTATTCTGATGCTGTCACCCACCTGATGCCACACATCTGATGCCATGTGCTCCTTCTGTCACCCACCATCTTCAGCGGGTACTGGTATTGCCACCCACCTCCACAGTATGTCACCTTGCCACTCTGTGGCCTCCTCCTGATGCTGCTACTACCTCAACACTGTCATTGTGCCACTCTGTGGTCTCCTCATGCTGCTGCCACCTCCACACTATGTCACCTTGCCACTCTGGGGCCTCCTGATGCTGCCTTCACCTGCACACTATTATTCCTCATGCTGCTTTCACCTCACTACTATGTCATAGGGCCACTCTGTGGACTTCTTATGCAGTTCCCGCCCTCCCCACTTTATGACTGGGCCACTATTTTGCCTTTCGCCGGGCTGACATCATTATCTATTTGACCCTTCTTCTGATCTGTCAGAACTCAAACAAAGCAATAGCTGATCTTAAGGAGACCAGCTACAGAAAACACTGTGGAGCCTCATTTAAGAGTCTCAACACAGCAATCCAAAGTGCAAAGCTCCCTGGGAAACAGTAATATGCAAAATAACTGTGGAGCCCCAGTTATGGGTCTTTAACACAGTGAAAGCCAGATAATCCCTCAAAGGAAGAAAAACCAAGCAAAGGGGTGTCCTCATTACAGATATCACCAAATCCACCATATTAAGTGGCCCCTATGTCAAGATCCTGCTCTTTTACAAGCTTTAAAGGGGTTATCCAAGTTATTTTTTTGTTGTTTTTTCTATGTTCCTAACTAAGCAAATGTAACAGCTTTCCGAATAACTCACTTTATCTCCAGTGGCTGGTTTCTCAGATTTCACTCAGGGTCACATGACCTGTGATGTCAGCTTCTCTCCCTGCTCTGATAAAGGTTGTTTACAAGCCTGTAAACGAGACGTCACTGTGCTGGCCACGCCCCCCCTCCCCCTTTTACTACCGTCTGCTCTCTCTCCTAAGATTCTTAACCCCTTCAGCTGCACATACTGGCTAGCTGCATCAATGACAATTCTGGGCACAGGATCTGACAGAATAGAGAGAGCATTGCACAAGAAGGTAGGGGAAGCTCCTGTGTGTATTATCAGTGTCATTATACAAGTGGGACTTGTAGTTCTACAAGTTGCTGTTGATTCTCCCAGCACTCAGGGCATCTCTTGTATCCACTCCCTTAGCAGTGTCATTATACAGCTGGGACTTGTAGTCCTACACATACAACATGCTGCAGAGTCTCCCAGCAGGCAGACATGTCACTCAGGGCAGTACTTGTATTCACTCCCTGAGCAGTGCAGGGGGAGGGGCAGAGATTGTTTTTATTGCATGTAAACAAAGGGCCAGAAAATAACCAGGTAAATGAGGAAATATATATTTTTTTTTTTTGCATAAAACTTGCTTAGCTTAGTTATATATTGCTGCCCATCAGATTTTCAGTGCTATATTATTTTTTTTCATAAGGATGTGACAGGGAATACCTAAGCCAGTTATCCATCCACAGACAGCTGTTTCAGGGTGTTGCCCCTCATCAGTGTGGAGTGGGATTCTGGCTAACCGGGAGAAATGCCTTGGAGACTACTCAAACAAAACAATAGCTGATCTTAAGGAGACAAGCTACATAAAACACTGTGGAGCCTCATTTAAGAGTCTCGACACAGCAATCCAAAGTGCAAAGCTCCCTGGGAAACAGTAATATACAAAATAACTGTGGAGTCCCAGTTATGGGTCTTTAACACAGTGAAAGCCAGATATCCCTCAAAGGAAGAAAAACCAAGCAAAGGGGTGTCCCCATTACAGAGATCACCAAATCCACCATATTAAGTGGCCCCTATGTTAAGATCCTGCTCTTTTACAAGCTTTAAGGATGTGACAGGGAAGACCTAAGCCAGTTATCCATACACAGACCAGCTACAGAAAACACTGTGGAGCCTCATTTAAGAGTCTCGACACAGCAATCCAAAGTGCAAATCTCCATGGGAAATAGTAATATGCAAATAACTGTGGAGCCCCATTTCTGATCGGTCAGAAGGAAGGAAAAATGAGACGCACAACGGATTCTGCCTATGTAGCGGCTGTAAGGCCTGTATGGTCCCATCAGAATTTGCTTATGATTTGGTAGCCAAAAGCAGGAGTGGGTACAAGACACAGAAGACATGCAAATATTCCATTCACATGTCATCTCAGTTTTGGATCCACTCCTGTTTTATTTGGCAATACTGATGGATTACTGACCAAATGCTGACCGAGTAAAGGCGGATGCTCCACATACAGGATCTGTTTTTTGTGGGTTATTGTTTTGACGGATCAGAGGAAGGGCAAAATAATCAATGACGTCAACACAAACTTACTGATGACACCCTCTCCACTCTGTCGGGGGGCTCTACTTGTATAATCGTTTAATAGTGATGTTGAGAACATAAAATTTTCCGTTGGCGAACACAAATTTCCACAAATGTTCACGAACGGGCGAACTGTGCAAACCGCCATAGACTTCAATAGGCAGGCGAATTTTAAAACCCACAGGGACTCTTTCTGGCCACAATAGTGATGGAAAAGTTGTTTCAAGGGGACTAACACCTGGACTGTGGCATGCCGGAGGGGGATCCATGGCAAAATGCCCATGGAAAATTACGTAGTTGACGCAGAGCGTGGTAAGTTGAATTCGCAAAGCGAGTAATATAACCTGCATTAATCGCATTGCGATTACAATTTAGATCTGAGTTCCTAATGGTTGTATTGCTAGAATTGACGAATATAACGAATATAGCAATACAACCATTAGGAACCCAGCTCTATGTTGAATTCGCAATGCGATTAATACAGGGAGTGCAGAATTATTAGGCAAGTTGTATTTTTGAGGATTAATTTTATTATTGAACAACAACCATGTTCTCAATGAACCCAAAAAACTCATTAATATCAAAGCTGAATATTTTTGGAAGTAGTTTTTAGTTTGTTTTTAGTTTTAGCTATTTTAGGGGGATATCTGTGTGTGCAGGTGACTATTACTGTACATAATTATTAGGCAACTTAACAAAAAACAAATATATACCCATTTCAATTATTTATTTTTACCAGTGAAACCAATATAACATCTCAACATTCACAAATATACATTTCTGACATTCAAAAACAAAACAAAAACAAATCAGTGACCAATATAGCCACCTTTCTTTGCAAGGACACTCAAAAGCCTGCCATCCATGGATTCTGTCAGTGTTTTGATCTGTTCACCATCAACATTGCGTGCAGCAGCAACCACAGCCTCCCAGACACTGTTCAGAGAGGTGTACTGTTTTCCCTCCTTGTAAATCTCACATTTGATGATGGACCACATGTTCTCAATGGGGTTCAGATCAGGTGAACAAGGAGGCCATGTCATTAGATTTTCTTCTTTTATACCCTTTCTTGACAGCCACGTTGTGGAGTACTTGGACGCGTGTGATGGAGCATTTTCCTGCATGAAAATCATGTTTTTCTTACCTTGCAGACTTCTTCCTGTACCACTGCTTGAAGAAGGTGTCTTCCAGAAACTGGCAGTAGGACTGGGAGTTGAGCTTGACTCCATCCTCAACCCAAAAAGGCCCCACAAGCTCATCTTTGATGATACCAGCCCAAACCAGTACTCCACCTCCACCTTGCTGGCGTCTGAGTCGGACTGGAGCTCTCTGCCCTTTACCAATCCAGCCATCTGGCCCATCAAGACTCACTCTCATTTCATCAGTCCATAAAACCTTAGAAAAATCAGTCTTGAGATATTTCTTGGCCCAGTCTTGACGTTTCAGCTTGTGTGTCTTGTTCAGTGGTGGTCGTCTTTCAGCCTTTCTTACCTTGGCCATGTCTCTGAGTATTGCACACCTTGTGCTTTTGGGCACTCCAGTGATGTTGCAGCTCTGAAATATGGCCAAACTGGTGGCAAGTGGCATCTTGGCAGCTGCACGCTTGACTTTTCTCAGTTCATGGGCAGTTATTTTGCGCCTTGGTTTTTCCACACGCTTCTTGCGACCCTGTTGACTATTTTGAATGAAACGCTTGATTGTTCGATGATCACGCTTCAGAAGCTTTGCAATTTTAAGAGTGCTGCATCCCTCTGCAAGATATCTCACTATTTTTGACTTTTCTGAGCCTGTCAAGTCCTTCTTTTGACCCATTTTGCCAAAGGAAAGGAAGTTGCCTAATAATTATGCACACCTGATATAGGGCGTTGATGTCATTAGACCACACCCCTTCTCATTACAGAGATGCACATCACCTAATATGCTTAATTGGTAGTAGGCTTTCGAGCCTATACAGCTTGGAGTAAGACAACATGCATAAAGAGGATGATGTGGTCAAAATACTAATTTGCCTAATAATTCTGCACGTAGTGTATAACCTGTATTAATCGCATTGCGATTACAACTTAGGTCTGAGTTCATAATGGTTGTATTGGTCGCACCGTCACGTGGTAAAGGGGGACGGGGGTGTGACTCACTGCAGGCTGGTGAACGGTGGGGCTCCGCGGCAGCTGCCCTGCAGGAGTCTCTGGTGCCGGGAGGAGGAGGTAGGTAGAGCGGCTCTGACTTTAAGGACCAAATTATTTTACTAATACCCCAATAATAATAAGTTAATAACCTAACCCCATTCATAAATTACTGTGGATTATTATACAGACGGCCCCAGGCCAGGAGACATAAGGGGTTGGGTTGAACTTTGGGCTGGGGCCACCCGGCCACATTTAATGATCTTTGCTCAGGGGGGCCCTCATAAATATAGTCCCACATGGTGTGGACTGGTCATTTTTACAAAGGAATATAGTTTAAACGTTTATGTGCAAAAGAGAAAATAAGAAGTCAGCTCCAATCAGATATCTGCACATAGACCAAGACTCTGGGTCTATGCAGATATCTGATTGGAGCTGACTTAGTGACTTTTTTTTTCTCTTTATCTCTTTATTATGGCTTCGGGGGGGGGGGGGGGGGCAGGGGTGACACCATTTTCTACCCCACCGGTGACACCAGCAATAGCAACGCCACTGTAACCATTAGGAACACAGCTCTAAGTTGAATTTGCAATGCGATTAATATAACCTGTACTAATCGCATTGCGATTACAACTTAGTCAAATTTGTGACACTGCAGCTTCAGAATGAATCTAAGATGGATGCTGTCCTTAAGGCTACTTTCACACTAGCGTTCGGGTTTCCGCTCGTGAGCTCCGTTTGAAGGAGCTCACGAGCGGACCCGAACGCAGCCGTCCAGCCCTGATGCAGTCTGAATGGAGGCGGATCCGCTCAGACTGCATCAGTCTGGCGGCGTTCAGCCTCCGCTCCGCTCGCCTCCGCACGGACAGGCGGACAGCTGAACGCTGCTTGCAGCATTCGGGTGTCCGCCTGGCCGTGCGGAGGCGTGCGGATCCGTGCGGATCCGTCCAGACTTTCAATGTAAGTCAATGGGGACGGATCCATTTGAAGATGCCACAATGTGGCTCAATCTTCAAGCGGATCCTGTCCCCCATTGACTTTACATTGAAAGTCTGGACGGATCCGTACTAGGCTATTTTCACACTTAGCTGTTCTATGCTAAAAATAATGCAGACGGATCCGTTCTGAACGGAGCCTCCGTCTGCATTATTATGAGCGGATCCGTTCAGAACGGATCCGCCCGAACGCTAGTGTGAAAGCAGCCTAAGATGGATGCTGTCCTTGCTATTTGATAGGAGGTGGGAGGGTCTGGGAAGGAGGGTATGCTGATTGGCTGGAATGTGTCTGCTGACTGTGAGGTACAGGGTCAAAGTTTTTTCAATGATGACATATAGGGGGCGGACCGAACATCGCATATGTTCGCCCGCCGCGGCGAACAAGCTATGTTCGCCGGAAACTATTCGCCGGCGAATAGTTCGGGACATCTCTATCGTTTAATAGAACAAGTCCTGTAGGCATCTATGTGGAATCAGCGACGCCTGTCATCTGCATGTCATACGGATTCACAGTATTATTTCACTACCGAAGCAGACTCCCTATGCATGTTACTGCAAGGCACAGTATTCTACACCACTATAAAGGCTGTCTTCACCACAAATTTATTCGGATCGAACCTCATTTTTCCCCAAAAATTGGTTAACAGGCGAATCGAATTTTTGAAAAAAAAGTGCTAATCTCTAATCATAATCAATATCAATAAATAGTTACAGGGTCTGTTTAGAACTCCAAATCACTCAATAGCATATACAGCATCCAAATAATATTGTTCCTGTATAAATCTGTATAGGTCTGTATCAATAGTATGCTGTATCAATTCTATTAACCATTTGTATGATAAGCAACAATGTCTATTAGTTGGTGAAAATCAGCATTGTTTGCAAGTCAGTTGATAAAGAGCAACAATAAAAGAGCAACAATGTCTATTGATGGTAGAAAATTATTGGAGATCCTTATTATATCAAACACTAGATAGTGTTCCGTAGATCATTGTATCAAGATTTTGCAATAATAAATTATTTCTTATCAGTAATGGCTTAAAAACCGCTTGTTAGTACATTACCAATCCCGTGAAAGCAGCTTGTTTCTCCGATCGGCAGGTAGGCCCACTGTGTGTACTTCACCTATTTGGGCTTCACATGTGCGGATGTCTGCTTTCCCCTTGTGCCTGGGGGAGGGGTCATCCAGCTTGAGGGGCAAAGATGCAGACACCGTGCAATGAGTTCTCTAAAGGGTGTGTCTCACTTAGGCCTCTTGCACACGACTGTATGGCTTTTTCAGTATTTCGCGGTCTGAAAAAAACGTATCCGCTAAAAATACGGATGCCGTCCGTGTGCATTCCGTATTTTGCAGAACAGAACAGCTGGCCCCTGATAGAACAGTACTATCCTTGTCCATTATGAGGACAATAATAGGACATTTTCTATCTTTTAACGGAAAAAACAGATATACGGAAACGGAAGGCATACGGAGTACCTTCTGTTTTTTTTTTCCGGATCCATTGAAATGAATGGTTCCGTATACGGTCGGTATATGGAACGCAAAAAAAACGGAACATAAACGGAGGCCTAAGTCTTTTTATTTACAATAGCCTCGCAAACATACTAAGATCAAAGCGGCCAATGAAAGATGTATAGCAACAAAGGAATATACTGTTATGATTAAACAATAGATTGCATTATAATGTGCATGATAAATATCTTGCCCGATGTTTCTTCATACAATCAGTTCTGATGGTTTTGCTCGCAGTTGATCATGTGGGATGGGGTTAGGGTCTCCATAGCAGTAGAGATATGGAGATATGTCACTTATCTCATACAGGTTTGGTGCAAATTCATTTCTAATGTATACTTTGCACACATAAATATTCACACAATATTTGATACACAAATATCACATGATGTTGACAATAAAAAAAATGCCTCCATTTACTTTGAAATTTGAGAAACATAACCTTAGGCACAGACAGATTAGATGTTGTTACATAGCATCATTTGCAGTCTAATCTCTGGTATTTGGATATCAACAATTAATTACAACTTTCCTAGCATGTTGCATTTCTTTTTAATTACACTTTTCAACATCTTCTCTCAAACAAATGCTCTCAATACCTGGTTACATCGCTGTTTCCGGATATGGTGCTGCGTACCCTTTAATTAGGAGTGTAACTGATATGGTGACTCTTGTTTAATGACTTGTATCTTTCTCTAATTACAAGTTACCCCACATGTTGAGTAAAGAAGACAGAAGTTTGTGTGGGTGGAATGGGAAGAACAGCTTCTCTATTACAGATTTCTAGCTCTAAAGCTGTTAAAGTAAACATAAAATGAATACAGTAAAATAAGGACAACATTCATATGACTTTTTCTCTTATTTCAGAGCTCTAACATTGGATATACACACAATATAACTACTGGCCAAAAGTTAAAGAGGACCTTTCACTAGTTTAAAAACTAAAAACTAACTAGGGGTCCCCCTGCACTTACTAGTATGCAGCAAGGGACACGCCTAATACAAAAACTCCGCCCAGTACAACAGAGGGAGCTGCAGACACCGGAGCCTATACCGGGCGAACGGAGCGGCGCCCAGACATACTAGTAAGTGCAGGGGGACCCCTGGGCGCCGCTCTGCCCACTGATATAGTTAGTTTTTAGTTTTTAAACTAGTGAAAGGTCCTCTTTAAGAGCAACACATGTAGGAGTGTTGTGTATGAGGAGCCATGACAATGGGTCACTGTGACCAGGTTGCTAAGGGTTTATAGGAAATAATTAGTGGGTTAAATTTGTTTAATTAAATTTAAGGCAAGGAAAGCGGTGGTACAAACTGGTAGAGGTGTTAGTTTTGCGGTGCACAGGATACTTTAGGTGGAAAATAGAGTTGAGCGAACACCTGGATGTTCGGGTTCGAGAAGTTCGGCCGAACATCCCGGAAATGTTCGGGTTCGGGATCCGAACCCGATCCGAACTTCGTCCCGAACCCGAACCCCATTGAAGTCAATGGGGACCCGAACTTTTCGGCACTAAAAAGGCTGTAAAACAGCCCAGGAAAGAGCTAGAGGGCTGCAAAAGGCAGCAACATGTAGGTAAATCCCCTGCAAACAAATGTGGATAGGGAAATGAATTAAAATAAAAATTAAATAAATAAAAATTAACCAAAATCAATTGGAGAGAGGTTCCATAGCAGAGAATCTGGCTTCCCGTCACCCACCACTGGAACAGTCCATTCTCAGATATTTAGGCCCCGGCACCCAGGCAGAGGAGAGAGGTCCCGTAACAGAGAATCTGTCTTCATGTCAGCAGAGAATTAGTCTGCATGTCATAGCAGAGAATGAGGCTTCACGTCAGCCACCACTGCAACAGTCCATTGGCATATATTTAGGCCCAGCACACACACAGGCAGAGGAGAGAGGTCCCGTAACAGAGAATCTGGCTTCATGTCAGCAGAGAATCAGTCTGCATGTCATAGCAGAGAATCAGGCTTCACGTCAGCCACCACTGCAACAGTCCATTGTCATAAATTTAGGCCCAGCACCCAGGCAGAGGAGAGAGGTCCCGTAACAGAGAATCTGGCTTCATGTCAGCAGAGAATCAGTCTTCATATCATAGCAGAGAATCAGGCTTCACGTCACCCACCACTGTAAGAGTCAATTTTCATAAATTTAGGCCCAGAACCCAGGCAGAGGAGAAAGGTCCCGTAACAGACAATCTGGCTTCATGTCAGCAGAGAATCAGTCTTCATATCATAGCAGAGAATCAGGCTTCACGTCACCCACCACTGTAAGAGTCAATTTTCATAAATTTAGGCCCAGAACCCAGGCAGAGGAGAAAGGTCCCGTAACAGACAATCTGGCTTCATGTCAGCAGAGAATCAGTCTTCATATCATAGCAGAGAATCAGGCTTCACGTCACCCACCACTGTAAGAGTCAATTTTCATAAATTTAGGCCCAGAACCCAGGCAGAGGAGAAAGGTCCCGTAACAGACAATCTGGCTTCATGTCAGCAGAGAATCAGTCTTCATATCATAGCAGAGAATCAGGCTTCACGTCACCCACCACTGTAAGAGTCAATTTTCATAAATTTAGGCCCAGAACCCAGGCAGAGGAGAAAGGTCCCGTAACAGACAATCTGGCTTCATGTCAGCAGAGAATCAGTCTTCATATCATAGCAGAGAATCAGGCTTCACGTCACCCACCACTGTAAGAGTCAATTTTCATAAATTTAGGCCCAGAACCCAGGCAGAGGAGAAAGGTCCCGTAACAGACAATCTGGCTTCATGTCAGCAGAGAATCAGTCTTCATATCATAGCAGAGAATCAGGCTTCACGTCACCCACCACTGTAAGAGTCAATTTTCATAAATTTAGGCCCAGAACCCAGGCAGAGGAGAAAGGTCCCGTAACAGACAATCTGGCTTCATGTCAGCAGAGAATCAGTCTTCATATCATAGCAGAGAATCAGGCTTCACGTCACCCACCACTGTAAGAGTCAATTTTCATAAATTTAGGCCCAGAACCCAGGCAGAGGAGAAAGGTCCCGTAACAGACAATCTGGCTTCATGTCAGCAGAGAATCAGTCTTCATATCATAGCAGAGAATCAGGCTTCACGTCACCCACCACTGTAAGAGTCAATTTTCATAAATTTAGGCCCAGAACCCAGGCAGAGGAGAAAGGTCCCGTAACAGACAATCTGGCTTCATGTCAGCAGAGAATCAGTCTTCATATCATAGCAGAGAATCAGGCTTCACGTCACCCACCACTGTAAGAGTCAATTTTCATAAATTTAGGCCCAGAACCCAGGCAGAGGAGAAAGGTCCCGTAACAGACAATCTGGCTTCATGTCAGCAGAGAATCAGTCTTCATATCATAGCAGAGAATCAGGCTTCACGTCACCCACCACTGTAAGAGTCAATTTTCATAAATTTAGGCCCAGAACCCAGGCAGAGGAGAAAGGTCCCGTAACAGACAATCTGGCTTCATGTCAGCAGAGAATCAGTCTTCATATCATAGCAGAGAATCAGGCTTCACGTCACCCACCACTGTAAGAGTCAATTTTCATAAATTTAGGCCCAGAACCCAGGTAGAGGAGAAAGGTCCCGTAACAGACAATCTGGCTTCATGACAGCAGAGAATCAGTCTGCATGTCATAGCAGAGAATCAGGCTTCACGTCAGCCACCACTGCAACAGTCCATTGTCATAAATTTAGGCCCAGCACCCAGGCAGAGGAGAGAGGTCCCGTAACAGAGGATCTGGCTTCATGTCAGCAGAGAATCAGTCTGCATGTCATAGCAGAGAATGAGGCTTCACGTCAGCCACCACTGCAACAGTCCATTGGCATATATTTAGGCCCAGCACACACACAGGCAGAGGAGAGAGGTCCCGTAACAGACAATCTGGCTTCATGTCAGCAGAGAATTAGTCTGCATGTCATAGCAGAGAATGAGGCTTCACGTCACCCACCACTGCAACAGTCCATTGGCATATATTCAGGCCCAGCACCCAGGCAGAGGAGAGAGGTCCCGTAACAGAGGATCTGGCTTCATGTCAGCAGAGAATCAGTCTGCATGTCATAGCAGAGAATGAGGCTTCACGTCAGCCACCACTGCAACAGTCCATTGTCATAAATTTAGGCCCAGCACCCAGGCAGAGGAGAGAGGTCCCGTAAAAGAGGATCTGGCTTCATGTCAGCAGAGAATCAGTCTGCATGTCATAGCAGAGAATCAGGCTTCACGTCAGCCACCACTGCAACAGTCCATTGTCATAAATTTAGGCCCAGCACCCAGGCAGAGGAGAGAGGTCCCGTAAAAGAGGATCTGGCTTCATGTCAGCAGAGAATCAGTCTGCATGTCATAGCAGAGAATCAGGCTTCACGTCAGCCACCACTGCAACAGTCCATTGTCATAAATTTAGGCCCAGCACCCAGGCAGAGGAGAGAGGTCCCGTAACAGAGGATCTGGCTTCATGTCAGCAGAGAATCAGTCTGCATGTCATAGCAGAGAATCAGGCTTCACGTCAGCCACCACTGCAACAGTCCATTGTCATAAATTTAGGCCCAGCACCCAGGCAGAGGAGAGAGGTCCCGTAACAGACAATCTGGCTTCATGTCAGCAGAGAATTAGTCTGCATGTCATAGCAGAGAATCAGGCTTCATGTCAGCCACCACTGCAACAGTCCATTGGCATATATTTAGGCCTAGCACACAGGCAGAGGAGAGGTTCATTCAACTTTGGGTAGCATCGCAATATAATGGTAAAATGAAAATAAAAATAGGATTGAATGAGGAAGTGCCCTGGAGTCCAATAATATATGGTTATGGGGAGGTAGTTAATGTCTAATCTGGACAAGGGACGGACAGGTCCTGTGGGATCCATGCCTGGTTCATTTTTATGAACGTCAGCTTGTCCACATTGGCTGTAGACAGGCGGCTGCGTTTGTCTGTAATGACGCCCCCTGCCGTGCTGAATACACGTTCAGACAAAACGCTGGCTGCCGGGCAGGCCAGCACCTCCAAGGCATAAAAGGCTAGCTCTGGCCACGTGGACAATTTAGAGACCCAGAAGTTGAATGGGGCCGAACCATCAGTCAGTACGTGGAGGGGTGTGCACACGTACTGTTCCACCATGTTAGTGAAATGTTGCCTCCTGCTAACACGTTGCGTATCAGGTGGTGGTGCAGTTAGCTGTGGCGTGTTGACAAAAGTTTTCCACATCTCTGCCATGCTAACCCTGCCCTCAGAGGAGCTGGCCAGTGACACAGCTGCCTTGGCGACCTCTTGCTCCTCCTCTGCCTTGGCCTTGGGCTTCCACTTGTTCCCCTGTGACATTTGGGAATGCTCTCAGTAGCGCGTCTACCAACGTGCGCTTGTACTCGCGCATCTTCCTATCACGCTCCAGTGCAGGAAGTAAGGTGGGCACATTGTCTTTGTAGCGTGGATCCAGCAGGGTGGCAACCCAGTAGTCCGCACAGGTTAAAATGTGGGCAACTCTGCTGTCGTTGCGCAGGCACTGCAGCATGTAGTCGCTCATGTGTGCCAGGCTGCCCAGGGGTAAGGACAAGCTGTCCTCTGTGGGAGGCGTATCGTCATCGTCCTGCCTTTCCCCCCAGCCACGCACCAGTGATGGACCCGAGCTGCGTTGGGTGCCACCCCGCTGTGACCATGCTTCATCCTCATCCTCCTCCACCTCCTCCTCATCCTCGTCCTCCTCGTCCTCCAGTAGTGGGCCCTGGCTGGCCACATTTGTACCTGGCCTCTGCTGTTGCAAAAAACCTCCCTCTGAGTCACTTCGAAGAGACTGGCCTGAAAGTGCTAAAAATGACCCCTCTTCCTCATCCTCCTCCTCCTCCTCCTGGGCCACCTCCTGTTCCATCATCGCCCTAAGTGTTTTCTCAAGGAGACATAGAAGTGGTATTGTAACGCTGATAACGGTGTCATCGCCACTGGCCATGTTGGTGGAGTACTCGAAACAGCGCAACAGGGCACACAGGTCTCGCATGGAGGCCCAGTCATTGGTGGTGAAGTGGTGCTGTTCTGTAGTGCGACTGACCCGTGCGTGCTGCAGCTGAAACTCCACTATGGCCTGCTGCTGCTCGCACAGTCTGTCCAGCATGTGCAAGGTGGAGTTCCACCTGGTGGGCACGTCGCATATGAGGCGGTGAGCGGGAAGGCCGAAGTTACGCTGTAGCGCAGACAGGCGAGCAGCGGCAGGATGTGAACGCCGGAAGCGCGAACAGACGGCCCGCACTTTATGCAGCAGCTCTGACATGTCGGGGTAGTTGTGAATGAACTTCTGCACCACCAAATTCAGCACATGCGCCAAGCAAGGGATGTGCGTCAAATTGGCTAGTCCCAGAGCTGCAACGAGATTTCGCCCATTATCACACACCACCAGGCCGGGCTTGAGGCTCACCGGCAGCAACCACTCGTCGGTCTGTTGTTCAATACCCCGCCACAACTCCTGTGCGGTGTGGGGCCTGTCCCCCAAACATATGAGTTTCAGAATGGCCTGCTGACGTTTACCCCGGGCTGTGCTGAAGTTGGTGGTGAAGGTGTGTGGCTGACTGGATGAGCAGGTGGAAGAAGAGGAGGAGGAAGCCGAGAAGGAGGAGGTGGCAACAGGAGGCAAAGAATGTTGCCCTGCGATCCTTGGCGGCGGCAGGACGTGCGCCAAACAGCTCTCCGCCTGGGGCCCAGCTGCCACTACATTTACCCAGTGTGCAGTTAGGGAGATATAGCGTCCCTGGCCGTGCTTACTGGTCCACGTATCTGTGGTTAGGTGGACCTTGCTACAGATGGCGTTGCGCAGTGCACACTTGATTTTATCGGATACTTGGTTGTGCAGGGAAGGCACGGCTCTCTTGGAGAAGTAGTGCCGGCTGGGAACAACATACTGTGGGACAGCAAGCGACATGAGCTGTTTGAAGCTGTCTGTGTCCACCAGCCTAAATGACAGCATTTCATAGGCCAGTAGTTTAGAAATGCTGGCATTCAGGGCCAGGGATCGAGGGTGGCTAGGTGGGAATTTACGCTTTCTATCAAATGTTTGTGAGATGGAGAGCTGAACGCTGGCGTGTGACATGGTTGAGACGCTTGGTGACGGAGGTGGTGGTGGTGGTGTTGGTGGTACATCCCCTGTTTGCTGGGCGGCAGGTGCCAACGTTCCTCCAGAGGCGGAGGAAGAGGCCGAGGCGGCAGCAGCAGAATAGGCCGAGGCGGCAGCAGCAGAAGAGGTAGCAGGGGGAGCCTGAGTGACTTCCTTGGTTTTAAGGTGTTTACTCCACTGCAGTTCATGCTTTGCATGCAGGTGCCTGGTCATGCAGGTTGTGCTCAGGTTCAGAACGTTAATGCCTCGCTTCAGGCTCTGATGGCACAGCGTGCAAACCACTCGGGTCTTGTCGTCAGCACATTGTTTGAAGAAGTGCCATGCCAGGGAACTCCTTGAAGCTGCCTTTGGGGTGCTCGGTCCCAGATGGCGGCGGTCAGTAGCAGGCGGAGTCTCTTGGCGGCGGGTGTTCTGCTTTTGCCCACTGCTCCCTCTTTTGCTACGCTGTTGGCTCGGTCTCACCACTGCCTCTTCCTCCGAACTGTGAAAGTCAGTGGCACGACCTTCATTCCATGTGGGGTCTAGGACCTCATCGTCCCCTGCATCGTCTTCCACCCAGTCTTGATCCCTGACCTCCTGTTCAGTCTGCACACTGCAGAAAGACGCAGCAGTTGGCACCTGTGTTTCGTCATCATCAGAGACATGCTGAGGTGGTATTCCCATGTCCTCATCATCAGGAAACATAAGTGGTTGTGCGTCAGTGCATTCTATGTCTTTCACCGCTGGGGAAGGGCTAGGTGGATGCCCTTGGGAAACCCTGCCAGCGGAGTCTTCAAACAGCATAAGAGACTGCTGCATAACTTGAGGCTGAGACAGTTTCCCTGGTATGCATGGGGGTGATGTGACAGACTGATGGGGTTGGTTTTCAGGCGCCATCTGTGCGCTTTCTGCAGAAGACTGGGTGGGAGATAATGTGAACGTGCTGGATCCACTGTCGGCCACCCAATTGACTAATGCCTGTACCTGCTCAGGCCTTACCATCCTTAGAACGGCATTGGGCCCCACCATATATCGCTGTAAATTCTGGCGGCTACTGGGACCTGAGGTAGTTGGTACACTAGGACGTGTGGATGTGGCAGAACGGCCACGTCCTCTCCCAGCACCAGAGGGTCCACTAACACCACCACGACCATGTCCACGTCCGCGTCCCTTACTAGATGTTTTTCTCATTGTTATGGTTCACCACAACAACAAATATATTATTTGGCCCAATGTATTGTATTCAAATTCAGCGGGATATAAATTTGAGGCCTAGTATTTAGGCGCTGGGTGACCGGTATGGATTTAGTGACAGAATTAGACTTGGAAATGCACAGAAGCGTGTGTGTGAAGTTATTCTGAATGACCCAATGTGCACCTTGAATATTATATACCCTTTTTGGGATAGATTTCAAATAGCTCTGATATAGCAGGAACCACTAAATTATGAAATTGCTAAATTGGGAATTGTACTTCAACCCAGAACAAAAAATGTGCTTTGACGGGCACTAAATAACTTTCCCAGCTACAACAGGACAGCGGTAACGAGAGATTTAGAGGGATTTAAATTTGAGGCCTAGTATTTAGGCGCTGGGTGACAGGTATGGGTTTAGTGACAGAATTAGACTTGGAAATACACAGTAGCGGGTGTGTGTGAAGTTATTCTGAATGACCCAATGTGCACCTTCAATATTATATACCCTTTTTGGGATAGATTTCAAATAGCTCTGATATAGCAGGAACCACTAAATTATGAAATTGCTAAATTGGGAATTGTACTTCAACCCAGAACAAAAAATGTGCTTTGACGGACACTAAATATCTTGCCCAGCAACAACAGTACAGCGGTAACGAGAGATTTAGCGGGATATAAATTTGAGGCCTAGTATTTAGGCGCTGGGTCACCGGTATGGATTTAGTGACAGAATTAGACTTGGAAATGCACAGAAGCGTGTGTGTGAAGTTATTCTGAATGACCCTATGTGCACCTTCAATATTATATACCCTTTTAGGGATAGATTTCAAATAGC
This sequence comes from Bufo gargarizans, assembly GCF_014858855.1. Lineage (NCBI taxonomy): Eukaryota > Metazoa > Chordata > Amphibia > Anura > Bufonidae > Bufo > Bufo gargarizans. Next base: position 262,164,913 of record NC_058081.1, on the reverse strand, counting down.
TCTGATATAGCAGAAACCACTAAATTATGAAATTGCTAAATTGGGAATTGTACTTCAACCCAGAACAAAAAATGTGCTTTGACGGACACTAAATATCTTGCCCAGCAACAACAGTACAGCGGTGGGTAACGAGAGATTTAGAGGGATTTAAATTTGAGGCCTAGTATTTAGGCGCTGGGTCACCGGTAGGGATTTAGTGACAGAATTAGACTTGGAAATACACAGTAGCGGGTGTGTGTGAAGTTATTCTGAATGACCCTATGTGCACCTTCAATATTATATACCCTTTTAGGGATAGATTTCAAATAGCTCTGATATAGCAGAAACCACTAAATTATGAAATTGCTAAATTGGGAATTGTACTTCAACCCAGAACAAAAAATGTGCTTTGACGGACACTAAATATCTTGCCCAGCAACAACAGTACAGCGGGGTAACGAGAGATTTAGAGGGATTTAAATTTGAGGCCTAGTATTTAGGCGCTGGGTGACAGGTATGGATTTAGTGACAGAATTAGACTTGGAAATACACAGTAGCGGTGTGTGTGAAGTTATTCTGAATGACCCAATGTGCACCTTCAATATTATATACCCTTTTAGGGATAGATTTCAAATAGCTCTGATATAGCAGAAACCACTAAATTATGAAATTGCTAAATTGGGAATTGTACTTCAACCCAGAACAAAAAATGTGCTTTGACGGACACTAAATATCTTGCCCAGCAACAACAGTACAGCGGGTAACGAGAGATTTAGAGGGATTTAAATTTGAGGCCTAGTATTTAGGCGCTGGGTGACAGGTATGGGTTTAGTGACAGAATTAGACTTGGAAATACACAGTAGCGGGTGTGTGTGAAGTTATTCTGAATGACCCTATGTGCACCTTCAATATTATATACCCTTTTAGGGATAGATTTCAAATAGCTCTGATATAGCAGAAACCACTAAATTATGAAATTGCTAAATTGGGAATTGTACTTCAACCCAGAACAAAAAATGTGCTTTGACGGACACTAAATATCTTGCCCAGCAACAACAGTACAGCGGTGGGTAACGAGAGATTTAGAGGGATTTAAATTTGAGGCCTAGTATTTAGGCGCTGGGTCACCGGTATGGATTTAGTGACAGAATTAGACTTGGAAATGCACAGAAGCGTGTGTGTGAAGTTATTCTGAATGACCCAATGTGCACCTTCAATATTATATACCCTTTTAGGGATAGATTTCAAATAGCTCTGATATAGCAGAAACCACTAAATTATGAAATTGCTAAATTGGGAATTGTACTTCAACCCAGAACAAAAAATGTGCTTTGACGGACACTAAATATCTTGCCCAGCAACAACAGTACAGCGGTAACGAGAGATTTAGAGGGATTTAAATTTGAGGCCTAGTATTTAGGCGCTGGGTGACAGGTATGGGTTTAGTGACAGAATTAGACTTGGAAATACACAGTAGCGGGTGTGTGTGAAGTTATTCTGAATGACCCAATGTGCACCTTCAATATTATATACCCTTTTTGGGATAGATTTCAAATAGCTCTGATATAGCAGGAACCACTAAATTATGAAATTGCTAAATTGGGAATTGTACTTCAACCCAGAACAAAAAATGTGCTTTGACGGACACTAAATATCTTGCCCAGCAACAACAGTACAGCGGTAACGAGAGATTTAGCGGGATATAAATTTGAGGCCTAGTATTTAGGCGCTGGGTCACCGGTATGGATTTAGTGACAGAATTAGACTTGGAAATGCACAGAAGCGTGTGTGTGAAGTTATTCTGAATGACCCTATGTGCACCTTCAATATTATATACCCTTTTAGGGATAGATTTCAAATAGCTCTGATATAGCAGAAACCACTAAATTATGAAATTGCTAAATTGGGAATTGTACTTCAACCCAGAACAAAAAATGTGCTTTGACGGACACTAAATATCTTGCCCAGCAACAACAGTACAGCGGTAACGAGAGATTTAGAGGGATTTAAATTTGAGGCCTAGTATTTAGGCGCTGGGTGACAGGTATGGGTTTAGTGACAGAATTAGACTTGGAAATACACAGTAGCGGGTGTGTGTGAAGTTATTCTGAATGACCCAATGTGCACCTTCAATATTATATACCCTTTTAGGGATATATTCCAAATAGCTCTGATATAGCAGGAACCACTAAATTATGAAATTGCTAAATTGGGAATTGTACTTCAACCCAGAACAAAAAATGTGCTTTGACGGACACTAAATATCTTGCCCAGCAACAACAGTACAGCGGTAACGAGAGATTTAGAGGGATTTAAATTTGAGGCCTAGTATTTAGGCGCTGGGTGACAGGTATGGGTTTAGTGACAGAATTAGACTTGGAAATACACAGTAGCGGGTGTGTGTGAAGTTATTCTGAATGACCCAATGTGCACCTTCAATATTATATACCCTTTTAGGGATAGATTCCAAATAGCTCTGATATAGCAGGAACCACTAAATTATGAAATTGCTAAATTGGGAATTGTACTTCAACCCAGAACAAAAAATGTGCTTTGACGGACACTAAATATCTTGCCCAGCAACAACAGTACAGCGGTAACGAGAGATTTAGAGGGATTTAAATTTGAGGCCTAGTATTTAGGCGCTGGGTGACAGGTATGGGTTTAGTGACAGAATTAGACTTGGAAATACACAGTAGCGGGTGTGTGTGAAGTTATTCTGAATGACCCAATGTGCACCTTCAATATTATATACCCTTTTTGGGATAGATTTCAAATAGCTCTGATATAGCAGGAACCACTAAATTATGAAATTGCTAAATTGGGAATTGTATTTCAACCCAGAACAAGAAATGTGCTTGAACGGACACTAAATAACTCGCCCAGCTACAGCACTAGGGACAGATTTAGCTGGATATAAATTTGAGGCCTAGTATTTAGGCGCTGGGTGACCGGTATGGATTTAGTGACAGAATTAGACTGGGATATGGCCAAAAAATAAACAGACTATTGCTGGTTAAATGCACTTGGTGTGACAGCTTCACCCTGATGTAGGCTTTAGCCAAAAAACAACCACACCATTGAGGGTTAAATGCACTTGGTGACAGGCGCAGCTTGCCCCTGATTTTGTATATGGCCAAAAAATGAACAGACTATTGCTGGTTAAATGCACTTGGTGTGACAGCTTCACCCTGATGTAGGCTTTAGCCAAAAAACAACCACACCATTGAGGGTTAAATGCACTTGGTGACAGGCGCAGCTTGCCCCTGATTTTGTATATGGCCAAAAAATGAACAGACTATTGCTGGTTAAATGCACTTGGTGTCACAGCTTCACCCTGATGTAGGCTTTAGCCAAAAAACAACCACACCATTGAGGGTTAAATGCACTTGGTGACAGGCGCAGCTTGCCCCTGATTTTGTATATGGCCAAAAAATGAACAGACTATTGCTGGTTAAATGCACTTGGTGTGACAGCTTCACCCTGATGTAGGCTTTAGCCAAAAAACAACCACACCATTGAGGGTTAAATGCACTTGGTCGCAGCTTGTGCTGGCGCACCACAAGACACAAAATGGCCGCCGATCACCCCAGAAAAATGAGACTGACAAACGGTCTGTGCAGCCTAAAAACAGTGAGCAATTGAGGATCAGCAGCTCAATGATCCACAGCTGCAGATCGATCAGTTAATCAAGTCCTTTGGAGGAGTTAATCTGCCTAATCTCGCCCTACTGTCGCAGCCGCAACCTCTCCCTACGCTAATCAGAGCAGAGTGACGGGCGGCGCTATGTGACTCCAGCTTAAATAGAGGCTGGGTCACATGGTGCTCTGGCCAATCACAGCCATGCCAATAGTAGGCATGGCTGTGATGGCCTCTTGGGGCAAGTAGTATGACGCTTGTTGATTGGCTGCTTTGCAGCCTTTCAAAAAGCGCCAAGAAAGCGTCACAAAAGCGCCAAGAAAGCGACGAACACCGAACCCGAACCCGGACTTTTACGAAAATGTCCGGGTTCGGGTCCGTGTCACGGACACCCCAAAATTCGGTACGAACCCGAACTATACAGTTCGAGTTCGCTCATCCCTAGTGGAAAAATAAAGGATTAGAAGTATAAAAAAGGTATCCAGGGGACAGGACAACAGCAACGTTTTTTTTAAAAATAAACTGGACTGGTAAGGATTTTTATGAGTTGTATATGACTGTAGGATGGACACAACAGTAGTGTTGGGGGAACTTGTGTTTTAAGTTCGGCATCTAAAGTTAGGGTTCGGGTTTTCGAAGAATTGCATTATGGATTCTAAATTCCGTTATGGTCTGTGGTAGCGAAATCCATAAGGCGATTCTTCGATAACCCGAACCTGAACTTTAGACGCCGAACTTAAAACACAAGTTTGCTCAACACTACACAACAGTCCCCACAAAAGGATAACTATGTAGTTGATCTGAAGTTATAAGCTAAGATAAGCCAGCCAGGTGCAAGCAGGCCTTGGCTGGTAAGTAAGCGTGCACAGCAGGCATGGTCCAATAGGGGGAAGTTTTACAATTTGGCTAAGACTTTCTAACATGTTTTTGCTTTAAAGGGTTTATCTCACTATTACTTCTGTTTATTAACCCCTTAAGGACCCGCGCCATACATGTACGACACAACTGGACATGACTTAAGGACCAGCGCCGTACATGTATGGTACAAGGTCCACCGGGTGCTGAAGGAGGATCGCGGGGGAATCTGGGTACCATGGCTGCTCTTAACGGCAGGCATCCATGCCGGGTAAGGGCAGCATGGTGAGGCACCGCCCCCCTGCAGCCACAAGCACTGCGATTGGCCGGTCAATGAAGACGTCCCCTGCCAGCCATGCAATTGACTGGAACAGTGCTCCAGGCAATGGCAGTGCTATAGTTGCACAGGAAGGGGCTGAACCTACCTGTATGCAGCCATTCTAGCTGGTGACTGTTTTTGGCTTGCTGGGTATTGTGGGGCACCACCACTGCAATTTAGCACTTTCCTGCTTTAAGAAGAAAAGAAGAACATCTGGAATTTCTGCACTGACTTTTGAAAACCAGGGCTACTATTAGATTATCTTTACATGTATGAATATATATGCATACACAGTTAGAGTACTGTAAGGTCAGGTTGTCTCTGACTCAATTAGCCAATGCATAAAGAGTTTTTTGTGCATTAAATAGACATACCCTGAATGTTGGTAAGGGCTATGAGTAGTAAATAATTATATGATAGGATATCTATAAACCAGCTAAGTGGTTAATGTCACTAAAACATCAGTATATGCTGTGAACTAAAGTAAAAGATGAGGGGATGTATGAAATGTGGTGCCACAACTCTAGTTGTGCTTAATATAATAAAAAACACCCCCTCAACAGTTACTGTAAATAGAGAGAATACCATAATGACAATACCTGGAGGGTCACAGCAAGGCAGAGACGCAGCCGCAAACAAGACGCTCCACGTGCTGATGAGCAGCGGCTGCGTCTCTGCCTTGCTGTGACCCTCCAGGTATTGTCATTATGGTATTCTCTCTATTTACAGTAACTGTTGAGGGGGTGTTTTTTATTATATTAAGCACAACTAGAGTTGTGGCACCACATTTCATACATCTCCTCATCTTTTACATTAGTTCACAGCATAAACTGATGTTTTAGTCACATTAACCACTTAGTTGTTTTATTAATATCTTATCATATAAATATTTACCACTCATAGCCCTAACCAACATTCAGGGTATGTCCATTTAATGCACAAAAAACTCTTTATGCATTGGCTAAATGAGTCAGAGACAACCTGACCTTACGGTACTCTGTGTATATACATATATATTTTCATACATGTAAAGATAATCTAATAGTAGCCATGGTTTTCTCCATGTATATATCTTAATGTTCTTGCACTCCCCCCTTTTTTTCCCAATATTTATTTATTACCATTCATACTATTTTATAGTGTGTTTCCCTTTTTAGACTTGAAAAAAAGGGTCTTGTACCCTGAAATGCGTCATCTTTGAATAAATTGAAATCTACTGTGATACCTGGTTGTCATATTGCACCTTGTATCATCCATAAGCTCGCTTGTTCCCTATGGTCCAGAGTTTCTACAGTATCCTGTGTTAACCTGAGTGGCGTCCTTGGCTCCCGCCTAGGGTGTTTTGACAAATCCGGCTAAACCAACCCAATAACCATCTTCACCCAGGCCTTCATTGTGGTTGCACACAATCTGATGCAACCTAAATAGGAGAGCAAAACCACCTTTCCTGTCTGAAGGCAACATCATCCAACTTATTCACCCTATGAGCCTGCCTTTCTCTTCTTTTTGCCAGTATAGCCAGAGGAAGAGGCAGGCCGTTCCACTAGGGTGGTAGGGGTGGGGCAGGTGCACCAGACAGGAGCCTAAGTGGGAGGTTAGAGAAGGTGCGTGCGATTACGTCAAAGGACGCACCAGAGTTGGTTGAGTGGCTCACACAGCCTTCCGCTTCTGCACCCTCCTCATCCTCTGTATCTGCACCCTCCTCACTCTCTGCTGTGTGCACCCCTAAAGACACTACCACCACCACCATAGCCCCTCCACGCGAGTCAGAGGAATTATTTTCCCATCCATTCCCAGAACTTACCGATGTGCAGCCATTCTTGGAGGTAGAGGAAGAGGAGGTAGCAACAGCCACCACCCAGCGGTCTGACAACAGTTCCCAGATCAGCCCAAGGAGGGTGGTCCTCGATGTGGCTGCCTACTCCTAGATCTCTAATGTCAGTGGTGGTGAAGGTGACGATGATGACGTGTCGATGGATGTCACGTGGGTGCCCACAAGAGAGGAAGAGGAGGGGAGTATAGAGGGAGAGATGGAGCAGCAGATAGGGAGAAGACAGAGAAGTAGGCAGAGCTCGCTGTGCAACGGAGGCAAAAAGTAGACTGCAAATGTATCTAGAGCGAGCCATCCACAATGCACAGTCAAATCTTACGCTCCCAAGATGCAGACACATGGCCCCGCAGTGTGGGCTTTTTTTTAACGAGTCAGCTGCTGACGATAGTGTTGCCACCTGCAGCCTGTGCTGTCAACACATAAATCGCGGTAAGCCCAACACTCACCTAGGGATGACCGTCTTAAGAAGGCACCTGGCCTCCCATCACTGAGCCCAGCGGGAGCAACGCCGTCAGAACCCACAAAGCAACACTCCCAGCACTCCACATCCTGCCTTTTCTCCTTCTCCTCTCTCCTCCCATTTGTTCTTCACTTCACCTTCCACCGTGCTGTCGTTGCGTTAATCTGGCAGAAGGGAGGCTTCCGTGGCCCAAATGTTCGAGCGCAAAAAGTTGATGACGCCAGATATCCCTCTTGCCCAATGGCTGACCGCTGGCTTGTCGGAACTGATAGCCTGCCAACTACTGCCATATAAACTGGTGGACTCGGAGGCTGTAAAGGATCTCCTGGCACCCCGACTGGGTACCTCCGTTGATGGATGCTCCTAGTGCTTCCTGAGGGCTCCAAGCACTCCTCTTGACACTGTAATCACTGCCGACCCCACGAACCACCGCAGATTATTTGAGGTCTCGCCATCTTCCACCCACCCTGGGCCCAAGACCAGGATCCAACTTCCAGTGGGTAGAATCGTGTTGTAATCTCAGGGGAGTATAATAGCGATAGCAATCCCCAGAGTAAATATAGCTGTTCACCCACACATGAAATGACACTCTATATTGAGGGTAAAACAGGAACTCACTTTATTGAAGATCAACTCAGTATATATACAGTTCAAGAAGTCTAACAACATAAATTAATCAACCATGAACAACATGCAAACAGACATCTTCACACCCTCCATAATGAATGAATGAATAGGGAGACAGGAGACACATGTGATGGGATTATCTCCTGAGTGTATCATAGGGTGATCTACTCATCTAGGAGTCGGCTGCTCCTAAAGTCAGCTATCTTAATCCCATCACTAACACAATCAGTGGGAGTCTCAGTGCAGAGTTAACACTAAAAGGTCTGAGGAGTCTCCATAGTTCTGGGTCCATAGTCCGTAGGAAAGAGGCTGGCCCTCAGGCTTCTCCAGCAGCCCATTGACGGTTCAGTCCGTCACAGAGGCCTTTAGAAAATTTGTGGCCATTGGCACACCGCAATGGAAAGTCTCCAGAATAATATATTTCTCCCAGAAGGGCATCCCAGAGCTATATGGCCACTTTCAGCAGCAAGTGAATATATTTCTGGCACACAGTGTCCGTGCCAAGATACATCTGACCACAGACACGTGGTCTAGCAAACACAGGCAGGGAAGGCACATAACTTTTAATGCCCACTGGGTTAACCTTCTGACGGCTGTCAAGCATGTACTCCATGGCACCCGTGTGGATTTGGTGTTACCTCCACGGATTGCATGCAGGCCTGCCTCTTCTTCTCCTCCTCCTACTCTATAATCCGTCTACTCCTCAGCTGACTCTTCCTTTTCCACTGCTAACCACCTCTTCTACTGCACAACCCAAGCTCCCCAGAACCTATTTGACGTGCCAGGTGAGACGTTGCCATGCTGCGGCTGTTATGCCTGGAAGCCAAGAGCCACACCGGTCCTGCACTGCTTTCAGTTCTGCAGTCACAGGCCCATCAGAAGCTCTTACAGTCACTGGCCAATTTAGAAGCTCTTACACGACCATGGCTCGTCTTGCTGACGTTCAGCAGTGACACCACCTGCCCGTCAGATGTCTGATTTGTGACAGCCCGACGTGCTGGAACTCCACCTTCTATATGCTTGATAGTCTGCTCCAGCAGCAATGTGCCGTTAATGACTACCTGTACGAACTCTGCAGCAGGACAGGTTCTGGGGAGCTTGGTTTCTTTTCACCGCACCCGTGGCTGCTCATGTTCAATGCATGCAGACTTCTGCAGCCATTTTATGAGATCACCAAACTGGTCAGTTGCAGCCAGGGCACCCTCAGTGACATCGTACCTTACGCCTTCTTTCTGGAGCGTATATTGAGTCATGTCATTGATCAAGCCGTCGAGGAGCAGGAGCTGGAAGATGAGGAAGTCGCAATGCTGAATGAATTCCCAGGGGGGGCTACTCCATCTAAGACAAGTCAGCAGGAGTGAGGAGTCAGTCAGAGGATGGTGGCTGGGGGAGGAAGAGGAGCAAAAAGAGCAGGCTTTGAGGGGGACTTTAAACTTTTCAGGTATCCCTGGTGTTGTCCATGGCTGGGGGGAGGAGACCAAGGACGACATGCTCCAGGGAAGCTGGAGCATTGGTTTATCAATATTCTAGGCAGCATGATATCATTATTCAGCCAAGACCAATGCTTCCGTGTATCCGGATGGGGAGCTAAGTAAAAAATCTATATTATCAATTTTTTCATTACTGTGTTATCAATTTCACCCCCTGATGATCCTTGCCTTAGGTAATACGTGTAGGGTTTTTCTTTTCGTCTAAAGAAGTGTTGGTGTATGATTATCTGTGGCACACCAGACATTATCCTTATATTCATGTATTATCCTTTTTCCTTATCTGATTTCTGATTATTTTTACTGTTCCCCTTCTATAGGGTTTTAACAGGGATATTCTAGGATTATGCACGGGGACAGGGATCCTCCACCATCAGGGGGCAACCCTGGGCTGAGGATAGGTTAGGGCATTACAGGGATAGTATCCCCTGTGGTCCCCTGACTATCCTCCTCTCCTGATTCATCTTGATCTTTTTCCCGTCGCCATATTATTACTAATATACTGTATCTCCCTTGGAGGATTACATCACATATTGTTAGTTAATAGGTACCGTTGTACCAATACCCATTACTTTGACATTAAAGGTATTTTTAAAGTCATGTTCGTTTCCTATGCTTAGTTTGATTCTATTTATAACGTGATTCTGTTGAATCTGTCTATATCTTCTCTGTGTGAAATTTTAGAATTTATCTAGTATCTCCTTCTGAATTTTCTCTCTGCTCCATCGGGCAGGGAGCTAATGGCTACTTATCCCTTATCTCTGACCTTATAAACACACATTATAGCTTACTGTATTTTTCGCCCCATAAGACGCACTGGCCCATTAGACGCACCTAGGTTTTTTAGGCAAATAAGAAGAAAAAAAATTTGAACCATAAGGTGTGCTTTTGGTGGATTTTGAACTAATGGTGGTCTGTGGATGACACTATTATGGGGGATCTGTGGATGGCACTGTTATGGGGGCATCTGTGGATGGCCCTGTTATGGGGGCATCTGTGGATGGCACTGTTATGGGGGCATCTGTGGATGGCCCGGTTATGGGGGCATCTATGGATGGCACTGTTATGGAGGCATATGTGGATGGCACTGTTATGGGGGCATATGTGGATGGCACTGTTATGGGGCATCATTGTGGGGGCATCTGTGGATTGCACTGTTATGGGGGCATCTGTGGATGACACATATATAGCAGCTTATCTAATGTGTCATCCACAGATCCCCCATAACAGTGTCCCTGTGTAGTGATAGGAGGTCGGCATCTGGTTCTGTAATGGCAGCGGGGCCCGGTGCAGTCACTGTATTCTACTACACCGGGCCCCGCTCACTGTAGTATAAATATATCTAACTTGTGGGTATTATTAAAGTATTCAAATCCTCTTAAATCCAGCGCTGTACTACTTACTACTAACTTCTTGGCAGTCAGGAGGCCGGGCAGGCGAGCGTTCGCAGCGTAGTTCACTACGCTCACTGCGCCTGCGCCGCCTGCTTCATTCATAAAGTGGGCAGAGCAGGCGCGTGAGGTAGTGAGCTACTCTGCGAGGGCCCGCCCGCCTGGCCTCCTGACTGCCAAGAAGTTAGTAGTAAGTAGTACAGCGCTGGATTTAAGAGGATTTAAATACTTTAATAATACCCACAAGTTAGATATGATTATACTACAGTGAGCGGGGCCCGGTATTAGTAAAATACAGTGACTGCACCGGGCCAGCTGCCATTACAGAACCAGATGCCGGCCGCCAGCCCCTCCTTCCTCTCAGTCATACACCCGACGGTCGCAGCATTCGCCCCATAAGACGCACTGCTATTTTTCCCCCACTTATAGGGTGAAAAATACGGTAATTCTTTTTTTTACTGATAAGAGTGTGACTGAAATAAGTGTTTATGACCTTTTAGTAATTTACAGATAAGGGTAATTAGATGAAAAGCACAAATCACCATTCACACAGGTAGAAAAACAGTTAACCCTTTGTGACAAAACAGCTTAATATTTTTAATAAAGACCAAATGAAAAAATTATTTTTATCCCAAAATGAGTAAAATGCAATCATAAAAAAAACTGCCCCTGAAAATGTACATAAGCCTTAAAGGGACACTGACAGGGCCAATAAGCATATTGAGGTATATATATGGCAGTACAGGTCTTATAATGGGTATTTACAATCATATAAGTATCCCCCCTGTCCACATTATACATACAGTAAACTTTAAGTTTTATAACCTGCTCCAACGGTCTTCAATCTGCCCAAGGGGCGGCGTTTCACCTCTCTTGCGCCCAGCCAGCCTCCCCAACTGCCGCTTTGAAGCGCCGCCCAACTCATGAATATTCAGTTTACTGGGCGGCTTCTGCGGTCCCTGCTCTGAAGCGCTGCGCTTAACAGTGCCCGGCGCATGCGCCGGATCTTGTGAAGTCGGGGACAGTAAGCGCCGCCCAGCAAAGTGAATATTGATGAGCTGGGCGGCGCTTACTGTACCGGACTTCACAAGATCCGGCGCATGCGCCGGGCACTGTTAAGCGAAGCGCTTCAGAGCGGGGACCGCAGAAGCCGCCCAGCAAACTGAATATTCATGAGCTGGGCGGCGCTTCAAAGCGGCAGTTGGGGAGGCTGGCTGGGCGCAAGAGAGGTGAAACGCCGCCCCTTGGGCAGATTGAAGACCGTTAAAGCAGGTTATAAAACTTAAAGTTTACTGTATGTATAATGTGGACAGGGGGGATACTTATATGATTGTAATACCCATTATAAGACCTGTACTGCCATATATATACCTCAATATGCTTATTGGCCCTGTCAGAGTCCCTTTAAATAAGGGTCTGTTTTTCACATTACTTAATTCTCTTAGAATTTGGGGGTGTATGCCTCCTGGATTAGGGCTCTTTCACACTTGCGTTGCTCGGATCCGGCGTGTACTCCACTTGCCAGAATTACACGCCGGATCCGGAAAAACGCAAGTGAACTGAAAGCATTTAAAGACGGATCCGTATTCAAAATGCGTTCAGTGTTACTATGGCAGCCAGGACGCTATTAAAGTCCTGGTTGCCATAGTAGTAGCGGGTAACGGGGGAGCAGCATACTTACAGTCCGTGCGGCTCCCGGGGCGCTCCAGAATGACGTCAGAGTGCCCCATGCGCATGGATGACGTGCCATGCGATCACGTCATCCATGCGCGTGGGGCGCCCTGACGTCACTCTGGAGCGCCCCAGGAGCCGCACGGAAGGTAAGTATACTGATCCCCCGCTCCCCACTACACTTTAGCGTCCCGGCAGCCATGGTAACCATTCAGAAAAAGCTAAACGTCAGATCCGGCAATGCGCCGAAACGACGTTTAGCTTAAGGCCGGATCCGGATCAATGCCTTTCAATGGGCATTAATTCCGGATCCAGCCTTGCGGCAAGTGTTCAGGGTTTTTGGCCAGAGCAAAAAGCGCAGCATGCTGCGGTATTTTCTCCGGACAAAAAACGTTCCGGTCCTGAACTGAAGACATCCTGATGCATCCTGAATGGATTTCTCTCCATTCAGAATGCATTAGGATAAAACTGATCAGGATTCTTCCGGCATAGAGCCCCGACGACGGAACTCTATGCCAGAAGAAAAGAACGCAAGTGTGAAAGTGATTTGTCTATTTTAATATTTTTAAGATTAAAAAATTTGTAATTAATAGTGCCTTAAAAAGGTATCCACACCTTACTAGGGGGTCATCCAATCCCTGTCCCACCTAAGTGAGGAGGTCATTAGCTTGTGGTACTTGTCTTTATTTGTGTACAGTTTTTGTAATACAAGCTACTGTGTGTAACACTTGTAGATAGGGACAGATATGGACAGTGAGCCCTGATGTGGAACCCAGCCCACTTTCCTTAATTAGTTCAAGACCTTGATAGCAAGACCGCAACTCGTCGGCGGTACCTATGCTACTAAGGTGCAGAGACAGACAAACATCAAAAGACAATAACAACACAAAAAGGATAGTCGTACAAAAATGGGTCAGAACCAGGTGGACAACGCAGTACAAAAATGAGAGACAGGGAGTAGTTAAAAGACAATCCATGATCAAATGCCAAGCGGGATGCATAGTACTAATCACGTGAGACAGAGAGTGGTCAAAAGACAAGTCGAGGTCAAAAACACAAACAAATCCAAATAAATCTAAGAACCCAGCTAGTGTGCCCAAACAAGACTATCACTGGCACTGGTATATGGCCACAGGAAGGGGTTTAAATAGAGCACCGAGTCCCAGGATCAGGACCTGATAGGTCAGGACTCAACACTCCATTAGCCAGAACACTAGCACACAGGAATAGAGCAGCTGAGCAATTATCCCACTGCTATTCTCCTCCAGCACACGCCTGCTGTCGCGTCACAACGAGGCGTGGCTTAGCATGCAAATCTCTCCCAGCGTAGTCGGGCCAAAACTGGAAATCTCACCGGTGAAGCCCAGACAGGTAAGTTTGTGACACTGTCCCCCTGGCCTGGAGCTGATAAAAAATATGTCACTTCATCTTATAAGCCAGGAAGCAAATGCATGCACATCCTTTCAGGACCTCCCTTTAAAGCTTCTACAACTTTGTCAGTCATCCCAAAATCACACTTCTCTTCCTTCTGTTAACTTCTAATTGTGACTGTCATAGGGTACTTTTACATATACAAATAGCTGACCAATCACACCAATATCAATATAAACTAGTGCTTGTATATGAACCAGAAAAATGATCTGTTATGTGTAATGATTTGTCTGTCATTCACAATCATTGTAGAATTTAAACTGTATCTGAAAGGGAATGTAATGTTTTATTGTAGGAGGATCACAACAGATTAGAAACAAGAGAATTTACTTCTAACTCAGATCATTTTCCGTGTGCTGTAAGATCGGTCTGTTTAGTCCAAAATCTGTGTGTAAAATCACTTCAGCTTTAGTCTGAATACTGAGCACTGTCAGAAATAAAATCCAAAAAGAATCCAAGGAAGTTCTTCAATACATAAGAATCTCTTAAAGGGATTCTGTCATGAGATTTTACCCCTATAACCTAAACATATGCTCATGTCCGGAGTAATAAGAATAATCCTAAACTGGCATTATTAAACTTCACTGTGGCTCTATTTGCACAAAAAAACAGGTTTCTGTAACCTGTCAATCACTCACTTAAGGTGCCCAAGGGGAGGTCAGTTAATACAGGGTGCCCTGCCGCACCCCTCGCCATCCGGTGCCCAGCACCACCTTCCTAGCTCAGCGCCGCCTCCACAATCCTACCCGTACCTCTGCCAGATCCCGTGCCTGCGCACTAGGCTCAGCCTGCTGCTCCGCAAACTCCTGGCAGCGGCTTCGTTGAGCGAAGTGAGCAAGCGCCAGCCTGATGCGCATGAGTCAGACCTTGCGCTCCTGTAATTCGCCCACTGGCTCCTGGTATTGCCCATACGGCCCAGGATCAAAAATTAGGGTTAGTAAGACCTGATTTATCATGCCTTCACTCCACAATTCTGGCTTAAAAAAGTCACAAAATAGTGCTTTTGAGACTTTTTGAGCTCACATGTGCAAAAAATGTTTGCATTTTTACACCACTCACTTCAGATTTATGAAATATGAGTGGGAAACTGGGCATGCTTAGCTATGTTAATGAGTTGAACTCCACTATCACTAATGCATTTTGAAAACAAAAAGGTTGCAATCTCACTCCAGTAGGAGAGAGGAGTAAGAAAACTTGAGTAGCTTATCTAGATAAAAGTATTAGGTTAGCTGTACGGCGCTGCGAACTAGGTACAAAATACCAGCGCAGTACAGCTACGGAGGGGTGTTCACACGGTCCCTGAGTGAAGTCGCTATGTGACCGGGTGACGATGGTTGCTCAGGACGACAGGCAGCTATCTTCCCTAGAGGTACAGGGAAGTTTTTCCGCCCCCCTGCACCATCGATCGCTGCGATTGGCCGATTTCTGCAGACCGGCCAATCGCAGCTCCGGGTGATTTTTCATTCATCCAAGAAACTGCAGTGGGGTGGAACAGGGTTTGTACAGGGGTGACTGGTGCTGAAATTGTCAGCACCTGTCCCCCCTGGGTCAGGCAGGGGACACCAGTGTTTGGCGTCCCCTGCCAGCGCTGCTATTGGCTGGAACAACTCTCCAGCCAATGGCAGCGCTATAGCTGCACAGGAAAGGGCTGAACTTCCCTGCATGCAGCCATTCCAGTTGGAGACTGCATACAGAGAACTGGAACTGCTGCAGTGATTTTTTTTTTTCCATTTGCAGCAGTTCTAGATCCCTAAACCACCCTCTGTCCCTGTCCCTTTCCGGCCCTCCTTCCTCCTGTCCTTTTTTTACGGACGCCATTTGGTCCGTGCAATTTTTTTTTATTATTATTCTTTTTTACAATTTTCCAGCTCTGCACAACTTTTTCTGCTTGCGAGCTATGACCGCCAAGTGCTGTTTAGTGCATACTTGCCTGATCAGCACCTGGGGATTATCTTTAGCGCTTTTTTTCCCCACATCTGTGATAATTTTTTTGGCCAATTTTTCTTTTTTTTTGTCAAAAGGAAGAAACTGTAGTTAGGGGTTTATATAAATATATAGAGAGCTCTATATTTATATATACATACATACATATATATATATATATATATATATATATATACAGACGTGGACAAAATTGTTGGTACCCTTTGGTCAATGAAAGAAAAAGTCACAATGGTCACAGAAATAACTTTAATCTGACAAAAGTAATAATAAATTAAAATTCTATAAATGTTAACCAATGAAAGTCAGACATTGTTTTTCAACCATGCTTCAACAGAATTATGTAAAAAAATAAACTCATGAAACAGGCATGGACAAAAATGATGGTACCCCTAGAAAACACAGAACATAATGTGACCAAAGGGACATGTTAATTCAAGGTGTGTCCACTAATTAGCATCACAGGTGTCTACAACCTTGTAATCAGCCATTGGGCCTATATATATGGCTCCAGGTAATCACTGTGTTGTTTGGTGATATGGTGTGTACCACACTCGACATGGACCAGAGGAAGCAAAGGAAAGAGCTGTCTCAAGAGATCAGAAAGAAAATTATAGACAAGCATGTTAAAGGTAAAGGCTATAAGACCATCTCCAAGCAACTAGATGTTCCTGTGAGTACAGTTGCACATATTATTCATAAGTTTAAGATCCATGGGACTGTAGCCAACCTCCCTGGACGTGGCCGCAGGAGGAAAATTGATGACAAATCTAAGAGACGGATAATCCGAATGGTAACAAAAGAGCCTAGAAAGACTTCTAAAGAGATTCAAGGTGAACTTCATGCTCAAGGAACATCAGTGTCAGATCGCACCATCCGTCGTTGTTTGAGCCAAAGTGGACTACATGGGAGACGACCAAGGAGGACACCATTGTTGAAAACGAATCATAAAAAAGCAAGACTGGAATATGCCAAACTACATGTTGACAAGCCACAAAGCTTCTGGGAGAATGTCCTGTGGACAGATGAGACAAAAATCGAAGTTTTTGCCAAGGCACATCAGCTGTATGTTCACAGACGAAAAAATGAAGCATATCAAGAAAAGAACACTGTCCCTACTGTGAAACATGGAGGAGGCTCTGTTATGTTCTGGGGCTGCTTTGCTGCGTCTGGCACAGGGTGTCTTGAATCTGTGCAGGGTACAATGAAATCTCAAGACTATCAAGGAATTCTAGAGAGAAATGTACTAGCCAGTGTCAGAAAGCTTGGTCTCAGTCGCAGGTCATGGGTCTTGCAACAGGACAATGACCCAAAACACACCGCTAAAAACACCCAAGAATGGCTAAGAGGAAAAAATTGGACTATTCTAAAGTGGCCTTCTATGAGCCCTGACCTCAATCCTATTGAGCATCTTTGGAAGGAGCTGAAACATGCAGTCTGGAAAAGGCACCCTTCAAACCGGACACAACTGGAGCAGTTTGCTCATGAGGAGTGGGCCAAAATACCTGCTGAGAGGTGCAGATGTCTCATTGACAGTTACAGGAAGCGTTTGATTGCAGTGATTGCCTCAAAAGGTTGCGCAACAAAATATTAAGTTAGGGGTACCATCATTTTTGTCCATGCCTGTTTCATGAGTTTATTTTTTTACATAATTCTGTTGAAGCATGGTTGAAAAACAATGTCTGACTTTCATTGGTTAACATTTATAGAATTTTAATTTATTATTACTTTTGTCAGATTAAAGTTATTTCTGTGACCATTGTGACTTTTTCTTTCATTGACCAAAGGGTACCAACAATTTTGTCCACGTCTGTATATAGCTATAAGTTAAATTTTTAGCCAGTGTTCAGTAAATTTTTATACTACAGTTTTTGCACGCACGCACGATCTGTGTGCATGCGTGCTGCAGAGCACCGATAACTAGTGTGCTCATTTACATCTGCACATTTTTTTAGTTTTTTTTCTGTGAAAAAAGACGTGCAGTTAGTGGTAGGTAGTTGGTTTTATATATATATATATAAATATATGTGTGAAGGCAGTTTGCCTGGATTTGTGGGAGGGGCTGAGGTCCGCCTCCAGCCTATTTAGGGCACCCCCTTTACCTGGCTCCTGCACCGTCCGAGGTCTGAGCTTTGATTGAGAGAGTCGCTTCGGGAGTCGCGGGAGTTTTGCTTGCGAGTTGCTGAGTTTCTGGAAGTTCGTCGCCGTCGGTGTTCTGGATTTGGAGCATTCCTGTTTCCGTTCTTCCTGCTCCGCCCGGTTTCACTGTGGGTCGTGTGGCCCGTGAAGCTGTGGGTCGTCCACACGGTACAGCTCGGGGCCTCTCCGCTTGTTCCTCTGTGCCACTCATTTTCGTTTCGCCATTGTTGGACTCAGGTCAGGTTTTCTCACTCTCGAATCATGCCGATTTTCATGTCAGTCATGCCTGTCAATGAGTCATCCACACGGTACAGCATGGGGCCTCACGGTTGTCCCCTGTACTAGCTCAATTCATTTCACCTTTCATTCACTCATGTCACGCTATTTTTTCGTTCACAAGTCACTGGCTATTTTCTTGTCTGTCATGCTCCGGATCATGCAAGAACACGACTGCGCTGCATCCCCACTCCAAGTCACCAGACAGCACGGGTTATCGTTCCCGGGGCTGCGGCCATTTCAGTTTCCCTCCATCACCACGGCAACCTCCCACACATGTGCCCCCCCCCCCCCAAACCCCCGGTTCAGGTCAGCGGCATGCCCGCACTCACACCCGCCACATGTGGCTCGTTCCAGCAACACCACACATTCTCCCCCTCCACATTCAGCGCTGCTGCTGCGGACTTCCTCGGTCTCCCCACCGCTGCACCGGCCCGTCCCGCTGCTTCTCCTGCCGCGCTGCCGATGGCGGCCGCCCGCGTCCCGGTCCCTGGTCTGCGCACGTGCGGCCGGGGTACTGCGCATGCGCGGCGGCGGCGGCGCGTGCGCGGTATCCCGACGGCCGTCCGCTGGTGGGGCTGGTGTGTGGGGAGGGGGCCGCCACAGGTCTGCTCGGCCCCGGTCCAACCACAATACTCTGCCCCAGGCTGCAGCCACTGCCCCCCTCCCACAGGCGGCGAAACCCAGGAGGGGCTCAGACTGTTCCCCATCACACCTACACTCCCCACCACACCAGGCCACAGTCCCCTTCATTATAAAACCCGCCACATCACCCACGTACCCCCAAAAAAGGAAAAAAAAAAAAAATAAATATGTAATTAAAGCTCCATAGTGTCATAGGGAGGAAACCCGCCATGTAGTCCCAAAAAAAAAAAAAAAAAAATATAAAACAAAAATTTTTCCCTCAGTGTCATAGAAGAGAAACCCGCCATATAGTCCTGGCACAAAAAAAAAAAAAAAAAACGGTCTGCGAATCACACCTTCCTCCACGTCACGGGGGCTCATTTCGCACCACTGCTGCTCACGTCATGACCCCTGCACCAGCACCACAGATCCAGCTACCGCTCCCCTCCATCAGGCAGCGCATTCAGGGGGGGCGCAAGTCATCATCACAAGAGCTTGCATCAGGGAACACACCCGCCATGCCAACATCAATGTATAAGCAAATCCACCACAATAAAATCCACATCATTCAAAACGCATCACACAATCACCAAAGAAACCCGCCATATATAAAAAAAAAAAAACGCCATATGGAAAAAAAAAAAAGCCATATGGAAAAAAAAAAAAAAAACGCCATATGGAGAGAAAAAAAAAAAAAAAAAACGCCATATGGAAAAAAAAAAAAAAAAAAAAACCCGCCATATGAATAAAAAAAAAAAAAAAAAAAAAAAGGCGCCATATGAGAAAAAAAAATAAAAATAAAAATATAAATATTTTTTATAAAAAACTAAAAACAAAAACATACGGTCTGCTGATTACACGTTCCGCAACAAATCCCCCACGTCACGGGCTTCATTTCGCACGCCATCCGCACAGCCGTGGCACCACTGCTGCTGACGTCATGATCCTCTCAGGTCATGCCGACGTTCAGACCACAGTCCACTCTCGGCATACTACTTTCTGTCTAAACCCCCTTTTTAGGCGGTCAAGCTTAAACACATTTGCGCTGCACGTGTGTCCAGTGAATCTTTTCTTGCTACCAGGTACGGTAACCTAGTCTAAAACCCGCCACATCACCCTCGTGCTCCATGGTCCAAAAAAAAAAAAAAAAATAAATAAATAAAAAAGGATAAACCCCCGCCATATAGTCCATAGTCCAAAAAAAATTAATAAATAATAATAACAATAATAATAAAAAAATAAATAAATAAATAAATAAACAAATAAAATAGGTATGGCGCCTACGTAGACCAGGCGGTCACACGTCCATGACGGTCATTCCAGCCCACATGCCAAGCCTCATTTCTCACGTCTCGATCCAACCAGTCACACGCGCAAGCAGGTACTTGTTTTCACACTCACGTTTTTTCATGATCCCATCAAGGTCATGTGTCCGTTCGCACCACAGTCCACACTCGTCTTACCACTTTCTTTAACCCCTTTAGGCGGGCTAGCATAGACATATTTTTCTTTACACGTGTTCTGAGATTTTCTTACCACCAGGTACGCACACCTGCTCTTACGATTTGCATTTCTTTTCATTTCTAGGCCTATAGGAGTGTGTTCCTACCATGTTCACAAGTTGGTTATTCATTGGTCACGACAAGGGTCTTCTCTTAGCGAGCTGCAATGCCTCTGGCTCTTGTTTTCTCCATCAGTTCAATTTCACGGTTCGCGGTTGATTAATGTTTCGGTTGCGCACGTGGTTCGGACCACTACTGTCCATGCATTTTCCATCAGGTCTGGCTCATGTTTAACTACTTATCACCGTGTGGTCACCCCGTTCAGTCCCTCGGCTTCGGGGGCCCGGTGACCGTTCTTCGTGTTGTCCATTAGGGGTACCATACGGTTGTAGACGGGGTAGTGTCTCAAGTTCATTGTCGGAGATGGTCATGGTTATGCGAGTCATTGGGGTCGCATAAGTGGGGAAAAAGAAAAAAAAAAAAAAAAAAAAAAAAGGAAATAAAATATATATATATAATAATAATTTCATCTGCCATTAATCTCCCACGCAGGGCTTCTCCGTTTTAGTTTTACACACCGAACTCCACCATTGGTCTCCCACGCGTGTCTTCTCCGGTTAGTACACACCCACGACCCCACTATTAGTCTCGCACGCATGGTTGCTCCGTTCAGTTGTATACATACGACTCCGCTATTTGAGTCTCTCACGCATGGCTCCGCCATTAGAGTCTCTCACGCATGGCTTTCTCCTTTTTAGTGTTTCACATACAACTCCGCCATTAGAGTCTCTCACACATGGCTTCTCCGTTTTAGTGTTTCACATAACTCCGCCATTAGAGTCCCTCACTCATTACTTCGCCGTTTAGTTACACACATTACTCCGTCATTACAGACTCTCACGCATTACTTCGCCGGTTAGTTTACACTCATAACTCCGCCATTAGAGTCTCTCACGCGTTACTTCGCCGTTTTACTTTCACACACATAACTCCGCCATTAGAGACTCTCACATATGACTCCGCCATTAGAGACTCACACACATAACTCCGCCATTAGAGACTCTCACATATGACTCCGCCATTAGAGTCGCTCACGCATGGCTTCCCCGTTTAGTGTTACACACAGGACTCCGCCATTAGTCTCACGCATGGCTTCTCCGTTAGTGTCACGCATATGACTTTGCCAGTAGAATCTCTCACACATGGCTTCTCCGTTTCAGTGTCACACACATAACTCCGCCATTAGAGTCTCTCACGCATTACTTTGCCGTGTTAGTTTCACACATACGACTCTGCCATTAGTCTCACGCATGGCTTCTCCGTTAGTGTCACACACATGACTTCGCCAGTAGAATCTCTCACGCACGGCCCTGCCATTAGAGCCTCTCACGCATGGCTTCTCCGTTCTAGGGTTACACATATGGCCCCGCCATTAGAGTCTCTCACGCATGGCTCCGCCATTAGAGTCTCTCACGCATGGCTTCTCCGTGTTAATTTCACACACATGACCCCGCCATTAGAGTCTCTCACGCATGGCTTCTCCGTGTTAATTTCACACACATGACCCCGCCATTAGAGTCTCTCACGCATGGCTCCGCCATTAGAGTCTCTCACGCATGGCTTCTCCGTATTTAATTTCACACACTCGACCCCGCCATTAGAGTCTCTCACGCATGGCTCCGCCATTAGAGTCTCTCACGCATGGCTTCTCCGTACCAATTTCACACACATGACCCCGCCATTAGAGTCTCTCACGCATGGCTCCGCCATTAGAGTCTCTCACGCATGGCTTTTCTGCATTAATTTCACACACATGACCCCGGCATTAGAGTCTCTCACGCATGGCTCCGCCATTAGAGTCTCTCACGCATGGCTTCTCCGTACTAATTTCACACACATGACCCCGCCATTAGAGTCTCACGCATGGCTCCGCCATTAGAGTCTCTCACGCATGGCTTCTCCGGGTGGATTTTTACACATATGGCTCCGCCTTTAGAGTCTCACGCATGGCTCCGCCTCAAGTCTCATGCATGGCTTCTCCGTGCCATTTTTACACACATGGTTCCGCCATTAGAGTCTCTCACGCATGGCTCCGCCATTAGAGTCTCTCACGTATCGCTTCCCCATTCAAATTCCATACACACAACTCCTCCAGTCGAGGCCAGCTGCGTGGTCCCGCAACCAGTAGGTTCCATGTCTTTCTTCCTTCAGACCCGCTCGCATGGCTCGGTCATCTGTGGCTTGCAATACAATTATCTTGTGGTGACTCGCACGCGTGGCTGGCGCCATTAGAGTCTCTCACGTTATCATTCTCTCTGATTTTATTTTTAGGTCGTCAGATTCCTCCTGGAACATAACATCACGCCCCCCTTTTGTCATGGCTTCTCTTCTGGGGTTTGCTTCTTTTGCCACCTTAAACTCAAATGTCATACAACGCCATCATACTCTATCTCACTGACATTCTACACCACATGCTAATCTTACACCCTAATAACATCAGTTTCATGGCCTCTCACCAAATCAAAACCATACTCAGAGGTATTTAGAAAGCGGAACCCGCACGTCCAGCCCAGAGGCTACCCGTTAATCATATTTTCAAGGCATTATCCGAATTACTAGACGCCAAGCCTTCTGAAGCAGATACCAACTCCATCCTCAAAACAGAAATTTACTTCGGCCTTCTACGGTTCCTGAGGCCCGGGAAATTCACTACAACCTACACGACCCAAGCCACACCTTGTCTTCCTGTCTCCCACTTGGCAAACACATGGATCATTACGTCCTGACCTTACCTCACTCCAAGAGTAGTCAGCACTTACCCGTCAACATTTCATATCACCCCACGCATCAACAGATGGTGTCCAGTCAGGGTTCTGGATGCTTACAGTCAACGTCACAAGTTTCTACCCTCTCAACCGCTACTTCACCACATGGTTCGGTACTCACCACCACTACCTTCATGACCCATGTCAGGTCATCCCTCACACAACTGGGCCTCAACGCAGCCAACTACTCAGGGCACTCCTTTCGCTTTGGAGCCGCGTCCACGGCCTCCAGTGCCAACGCCCCTACTCATGTCATCAGGAATTGGGGCGCTGGAAGTCATCCGCTTACTTGCGATACATTCCCAATCCAACACAAGAGTTAAGAGATACTTTCCAAAACATGTCGGGTTGAGCTATTCATGTATATTTGACTACAATAACTGGTTATTTCATTTTTGCCCTCTTCTTTCTCAGGCCTACCTCATCCTCGGTTTCGGCACACCACAACCGACTACGCTTATTCCCTGATTTCCTAGGGTTCTTCACTGTACTACCGTAAGCGCCTCACACAAGTGTGAAGGCAGTTTGCCTGGATTTGTGGGAGGGGCTGAGGTCCGCCTCCAGCCTATTTAGGGCACCCCCTTTACCTGGCTCCTGCACCGTCCGAGGTCTGAGCTTTGACCCTCCCACCACTCCACTCATTCACAACTCATTTCTTCCATATCTCTATCCTTGGGTGGGCCCTCTTCTTTCTCAGGCCTACCTCATCCTCGGTTTCGGCACACCACAACCGACTACGCTTATTCCCTGATTTCCTAGGGTTCTTTACTGTACTACCGTAAGCGCCTCACACAAATATATATATATATAGTAGGGGATTGACACTATCTCTGGAATCACCTTGAACCAGGGAATTATTGATAAGATAACATTTCTATTCTATTTATTATTGGGTGTCAACTTTATAAGATACAAGAGGCAATAAAATAACACTTTTAGGTAAGAAAATATAAAAACTACTAAACAGTATGACGCTCTAGGAGTATAAGTCTGTGGAAAAATGTATCTAGAATCTTTCAGAGTCATTCAGATGTTGGACTGTATATACAGTAGTCCCCAAATACAGGTGTTGAAGTGAATAAAATACTCAATAAATATTCCAGTGCTGAATGAATCATCCAGTGCCTTATTTTCAAGAGTCCTGAGCATCGATCGAATGATGTAAACATTTATTTAAGTCCTTAGGACAAGCCCCCGATAAATCGATGTTACAATAAATAGCTACCTATAAGACCTCAAGCTACACCAAGCGCTCTGCAACATTTTCAGCTAAAAGCAAAAGGACGGACTAATTGGCCAGCATAGACCACGTGGTGCGCTGATCACAGACATCATGGTATCCAGCCGAGTACATCGCTCCCTAGTGCACAAGACCCGACGGATACAACATCTGGGATAAGATTGCTCCACGCAAAAATACACGTGGGACGCCACGTCCGGCATGAGACACCGAAGAACTGTTGTATATTCAGCAATAAGAAGGCTGACCTAGAGGTTTTTGTCTGAAAAGCAGCTCCATAGTGGAACTATTAGAATACATACTGTATGCACCTGTCCTAAGGACTTAAATAAATATTTACATCAATCGATGCTCATAATTTAAGGACTCTTGAAGTTAAGGCACTGGATGATTCATTCAGCACTGGAGTATTCATTGAGCATTTTATTCACTTCAACACCTGTATTTGGGGACTACTGTATATTTAGTCCAACATCTGAATGACTCTGAAAGATTCTAGATGAATTTTTCCACAGACTTATACTTCTAGAGCGTCAAACTGTTTAATAGTTTTTATATTTTCTTATTTATAAGTGTTATTTTATTGCCTTTTTTATTTTCTAAAGTCGACACCCAATAATAAATAGAAATGTTATCTTATCAATAATTCCCTGGCTCAAGGTGATTCCAGGGATAGAGTGTCAATCCCCTACTATATTTAAGTAACTATATGCCTGGGTGAGACATTTCTGGATTAGAGAACCAATTCCTGATAGTCAGCAAGTGAGTATCCCTATTTTTCTTTATTTTATATATATAAATCAATTTCAGTTAGTGTCAGTTTAGGATTTTGCACTAACGCACCATCTGCGTGCATTTTAAAAGCACTAAGCACTGCAGTGAATTTGTATACTACTGTTTTTGCACACATGCACCATCTGTGTGCGTGCATGCGTGCTGCCGGGCACTGATAAGTAGTGTGCTCATTTTAGATTAATTTTATAAATTTTTTGGTGGGGAAAAAAAGGTTGCAGTTAGTGGTAGGTAGTTAGTTTTATATATATATACATATATATATATATATATATATATATATCAATTTCAGTTAGTGTCAGTTTAGGATTTTGCACGAACGCACCATCTGCGTGTCTGCATTTTGCAACCACTGAGCACTGATCAGTAGTGTCCATTTTGTTTTTTGTGCAGAAGAGACAATTTTTTGTGCAGAAGAGACTTTTTTTGTGCAGAAAACAATTTATTGCTATTTTTTTCTCCTAAATTTTCCAATTTAATACAAGCCCCTTCACGTGTGAAAGCACTTCATACACACCCCACACTAAATAAGGTTTTACACATTTCACACATTATACCCCAATAAAATAAAAAATGGCCCGTCCGTCCAAACGAGTTTACTCAGCTGAAGAGGAATACGCATACCTTTCTTCTGATACTGAGTCGGCCAGTGAAGGAGAAAAGGATGCTACTCTCCTCTACTCCTCTACCGCCTCCTCCTCATCATCCTATGACGAGGACCCTCTAGAAGGCGTCCCAGGGAAGCAGCGGAGACAGCCCCCCAGAGTGACCCTATATGGACCCCACCCCCTGCCGATTATCAGCCCCAAATTCCTGTGGGCAGCTCAGGAATTCTGATAGATTGTGTGGACTTCACTGAAATTGAATTTTTTTAAATATTTTTCTCTGAAGGTTTAATACATACATTTATTTCCCAGAACCCCACATCGCCCTATGCTAGACCCCTAGGTTGGACCCCAGTAAAATGCGGCAGAGATGATGACCTTTTGGGGGCTCTTGCTGCATATGGGCATTGTTAAAAAACCAAAGATTACTCAGTATTGGAGCATGGATGTCTTGTACCACACTACAATTTACAGTAGTGCCATGATCCGTAATCAATTCCAAGCTATCCTGAAACAATAATGCACAGTGCCCACACCAAAATGACCCCGCATTTGACCGTCTGTACAAAATTAGGCCCATCCTTGACCACTTAAACGCAAAGTTTTAAGAAGTGTATACCCCAGAAACAAATGTCTGCGTAGACGAATCCCTATTACTTTTCAAAGGGAGGATAAGATTCTGCCAGTACCTGCCCAGCGGTCAAGGTACGGCATAACAATTTATAAAATCTGTGAGAGTAGCTCTGGGTACACTCGCAAGTTCTGGGTTTACAAAGGGAGGGACACCCGGATTGAACCTCCAGATTGACAGGGGGGTCCTAGGAGTTAGTGGGAAGATATTGTGGGACTTACTGCACCCACTGCTAGATAAGGGTTACCATATTTAGTGGATAATTACTACACAAGTCTACCACTGTTCCAGTGTCTAGCTTCTAGAGGTACTATGGCTTGCGGCACAGTATGCGAAAATCAGAGAGGCCTCCCTAGATCTCTGGTAGGGCAACCACTAAGAAAAGGAGAAAGCCGTACTCTCCTCAATGAGAACGTGTTGGTGGTTACGTACAAGGACAAGATGGATGTCCTTTTATGACCACCATTCACACTAACACCAGCTCCCATGCCGCTGTACGAGGTACCACATCCACTGTCCCCAAGCCAGACTGCATCCTGGACTACAATAAACACATGGGGGCTGGTTGATCTTTCAGATCAAGTTCTGAAGCCCTACAATTCCACACGAAAAACAAAAGTGTGGTACAAAAAGTTGACCATGCACCTCGTACAGATGGCGCTGTACAATGCGTTTGTGCTTTTTAACTCTAGAGGCCATCCAAGAACATTCCTACAGTTTCAAGAGGTGGTGATAAAGGCCCTAATTTTTTCTAACCAAGCAATCGAGGGCCCCAGTACTTCTGCAAGTTACGGTGCCCGAGTTGTTCCAGGGCAACATTTTCCTGGTGAAGTTCCCCAAACAGCAAGAAAGGGAAGGACCAAAAAAAGATGCAGGGTGTGTTCCAAAAGGGGGATAGGGAAAGATACCATTCACCATTGCAAAACCTGGCCTGTGCATCAAGGATTGTTACAGAATCTATCATTCATCCATGGAATAATTTCATCCTTGATGTACCCTGTAATGTTACCACCTTAAAGCTGATTTTGTCCACAGATCTTACATATCAACTTTTCACCAACCACTACATATTAATTTCTGTAATACACCTGTTTGGTCAAAAGTGCTATTTCAACCCCTTAATATGTGTGTATGGGGGTGCTCTTTCCAAAATAGGGTCACTTCTTGGTTGTTTTTATTTCTGGGGACCACAGGAATTTTTTAACATGCGACATGACACCTAAAATCCATGTTTGTTTATTCAGGCATGCAAAAAACATTTTTTGCACTTTGCCTCTAGAGACCTGCTATGTGCCAATACAACAGGCTACAAGCAAATATGGAGTGTTTGCAAAAAGTGGAGAAAAGGGGGACATATGCCGGGGTGCATTTTCACCCCTTGTGAAAGTGAAAATTTGGGGTCTGCTAGTAATTTTTTATTTTTACAAATGTGTGCTTTGAAATGCTTTCTCTAGTATCTCTGCCTTCTGTGAGTCACCTGTTTGCTGAAAAGTACCCTTTCTACCACTTAAAATGTTCATACAGGGGTGCTGTTTCCGAAATGGGGTCACTTCTTGGGGTTTTTCATTTCTGGGGACCTCAGGAAATTTATTTAAAGTGACATGGCACCTAAAATACATGTCTGTTTATTCAGGCCTGCAAAAAAAACTTTTTTGCACTTTCCTCCTAGAGCCCTGCTGTGCGCCTATACAACAGGCTACAAGTACATATGGGGTGTTTCCTGCATGGGGAGAAAATGGGGAAAACACATACTGGGGTGCATTTTCTCCTTTAACCCCTTGTGAAAGTGAAAAATTGGGATCTGCTAGTAATTTTTTATTTTTACAAATATTTCCTTTGCTATGCTTTCTCTAGTATTTCTGCCTTCTGTGAGTTACCTGTTTGCTGAAAAGTACCCTTTCTACCACTTAAAATGTTCGTACATGGGTGCTCCTTCCGAAATGAGGTCACTTCTTGGGGTTTTTCATTTCTTGGGACCTCAGGAATTTATTGAATGTGACATGGCACCTAAAATAATTGTCTGCCAATTCAGGTCAGCAAAATCCATATTTAGCTGTTTAACTCTAGAGCCCCGCTTTTTCCACTGTAGGGCCCTGCTGGGGTTTTTCACTCTAGGGGTACCTAAGAGTGTGTTCAATTGCAAGTTGGCGCCTGTCAATTATTCAGGTGAAATCTCCCTTCCAGAAGCCATTTGGTGCTCCTTTCTTTCTGACCCCTGTGGTACGCCCATATAGCAGTATACAAGCACATATGGGGTATTGCTGTAATCAAGAGAAAATGAGCAATAAATTAGGGGGTGCATTTTCCCCAGTACCCCCTTGTGAAAGTGAAAAATTTGGGCCTAAAATCCATTTTCCTGGAGAATTGTTTTTGGGGAATTTTCACAGCCAATTCTATGAATCCCCTTTGAGGATAAAGTTCTCACTACACATCTTGAAATATTCCTTGAGGGGTGTAGTTTCCAGAATGGGGTCACTTTTTGGGGGTTTCCACTCTAGGGGTACCTCAGGGTGTCTTCATATGCAACATAGCTCCCAAAAGCCAATCCTGCAAAATCTGTCCTCCAAAAGCCCTATGGCGCTACTTCCCTTTTGAACACGGCCATGCATCCATACATAATTTTTTGAGCACATACCCTGTATGGGGTGTTGGCGTATTCGGGGGAAAATGGGGAACAAAATGTGCGGTGCATTTTGTACTGTTTCCCCTTGTGAAAGTAAAAAATGTGGGTGTAAAGCAACTTTTTCTGGAATTTTTCATTTTCACAGCCAATCGTTTCCTAATTCTGTGAAACTCCTTATGGGTCAAAGTGCTCACTACACACTTTGAAATATTCCTTGAGGTGTGTAGTTTCCGGAATGGGGTCACTTTTTGGGGGGTTTCTACTGTAGGGCCACCTCAGGGTGTCTTCACATGCGACATAGCTCCCAATTACCACTCCAGCTAAATCCTCTTTCCTAACTCTCTGAAGCCTGCTGTGAGCCCATACATAATTTTTTTGAAAACATATGGGGTGGTTCCATATTCAGGGGGAAATGGGGAACACAATGTGGTGTGCATTTTGTCCTGTTACCCCTTGTGAAAGTGAAAAATGTGGGTGTAAAGCAACTTTTTCCTGGAACAAAAAATGTAATTTTTTTATTTTCACAGCCAAGCGGTTCCTAATTCTGTGAAATGCCTGATGGGTCAAAGTACTCACTACACAACTTGAAATATTCCTTGAGGGGTGTAGTTTCCAGAATGGGGTCAGTTTTTGGGGGGTTTCACTCTAGGGGTACCTAAGAGTGTGTTCAATTGCAAGATGGCACCTGTCAATTATTCTGGTGAAATCTGCCTTCCAGAAGCCATTTGGTGCTCCTTTCCTTCTGACCCCTGTGGTACGCCCATATAGCAGTATGCAGTATACAAGCACATATGGGGTATTGCTGTAATCAGGAGAAAATGGGCAATAAATTAGGGAGTGCATTTTCCCCAGTTCCCCCTTGCGAAAGTGAAAAATTTGGGCCTAAAATCCATTTTCCTGGAGATTTTTTTTTTTTTAATTTTCACAGCCAATTCTATGAATTCCCTTTGAGGATAAAGTTCTCACTACACATCTTGAAATATTCCTTGAGGGGTGTAGTTTCCAGAATGGGGTCACTTTTTGGGGGTTTCCACTCTAGGGGTACCTCAGGGTGTCTTCATATGCGACATAGCTCCCAAAAGCCAATCCTGCAAAATCTGTCCTCCAAAAGCCCTATGGCGCTACTTCCCTTTTGAACCCGGCCATGCAGCCATACATAATTTTTTGAGCACATACCCTGTATGGGGTGTTGGCGTATTCGGGGGAAAATGGGGAACAAAATGTGCGGTGCATTTTGTCCTGTTTCCCCTTGTGAAAGTAAAAAATGTGGGTGTAAAGCAACTTTTTCTGGAATTTTTCATTTTCACAGCCAATCGTTTCCTAATTCTGTGAAACTCCTTATGGGTCAAAGTGCTCACTACACACTTTGAAATATTCCTTGAGGTGTGTAGTTTCCGGAATGGGGTCACTTTTTGGGGGGTTTCTACTGTAGGGCCACCTCAGGGTGTCTTCATATGCGACATAGCTCCCAATTACCATTCCAGCTAAGTCTATTTTCACAATCGCGTTTGGTGCGGATCCGTCATGGATCTGCACAAACGCTTCCGTTCAAATAATACAACCGCATGCATCTGTTTAGAACAGATCCGTTTGTATTATCTGTAACAGCCAAAACACCATTGAAAGTCAATGGGGGACGGATCCGTTTTCTATTGTGCCATATTGTGTCAGTGAAAACAGATCTGTCCCCATTGACTTACATTGTGTGTCAGGATGGATCTGTTTGCCTCTGTATCGTCAGGCGGACACCAAAGCGCTGCAGGCAGTGTTTTGGTGTCCTCCTCCAGAGCGAAATGGAGGCGGAACGTTGTCAAACTGATGCATTCTGAATGGATCCTTATCCACTCAGAATGCATTAGGGCAAAACTGATCAGTTTTGGACCGCTTGTGAGAGCCCTAAACAGATCTCACAAATGGTAACCAAAATGCTGGTGTGAAAGTAGCCTAAATTCGTTCTCCAAAAGCCATATGGTGCATTTTCAACTCTGAAGCATGCTGTGCGCCCATACATCAGTTTTTGAACAAAAATGGGGTGTTTCTGTAAACTCCAGATTCAGGGTAATAGATTTGGGGTTTTGTTTGGCTTCTAACTCTTGATTTGTTGCAGAAAAAAATAGATAAAAACTCTAAATTTGCAAAAGAAATTAGAAATTTTCAAATTTCATTCACATTTTCATTTAATTCTCGTGGGGCACCGAAAAGGTTAACAAAGTTTGTAAAATCAGTTTTGAATAGCTTGAAGGGTGTAGTTTCTAAAATGGGGTGATTTATGGGTGGTTCTAATATTTAAGCCCCAAAAAGTGACTTCATAACTGAACTGGTCCTGAAAAAATTGGGGTTTGGAAATGTTCTTAAAAATTGTGCGATTTGCTTCTAAACTTTTAAGCCTTCTAACGTCCCCAAAAATAAAATGTCATTTTCAAAATGATCCAAACATGAAGTAGACATATTGGTAATGTAAAGTAATAGCTATATTTGGGGTTATCATAAAAGTAGAAAAATAGAAATTTTGAAATTTGCAATGTTTCAAATTTTTGGGTAAATTTTGTATTTTTTATAAATAAAAATGATTTTTTTTTACTCAATTTTACCACTGTCATGAAGTACAATATGTGAAGCGAAAAAAAGTCTCAGAATGGCCTGGATAAGTAAAAGTGTTTTAAAGTTATTACCACATATAGTGACACATGTCAGATTTGCTAAAATCGTCCTGGGATTTAAGGTGATAAGTGGCTCGGTAGTGAAGGGGTTAAAGATCAGACAAATTTATCAAACAACATACAACATTTGATAAATATGACAAAGTTTGCCAACACAGATTCAAACAAAACTGACTTCAGATATTCCTCTCATGATAAATTCCACCCATAATGTATGCAAATATACTTTGCAATATATCTTATTAAAGAAATAGAATATACTTTGTAATATATCTTATTAAAGAAATATATTTCTCTACTTATGAGATAGCTGTTACCTCCTATAAATGGCTATTACACAGTAACAACTCAGAAGCTCTACATCCATGGAAAACCACATCAGCTATAAGACTTCGATAAGAGCTTTCTGTTTCAAAGAGGGATAGTATTACAGAGTGCAGAGCTGTAGAGAAGTTGTGTGCGGAGTATAGGGAGGAACACACATACAGTTGCAAGAAAAAGTATGTGCACCCTTTGGAATGATATGGATTTCTGCACAAATTGGTCATAAAATGTGATCTGATCTTCATCTAAGTCACAACAATAGACAATCACAGTCTGCTTAAACTAATAACATGCAAAGAATTAAATGTTACCATGTTGTTATTGAACACACCATGTAAACATTCACAGTGCAGGTGGAAAAAGTATGTGAACCCCTAGACTAATGACATCTCCAAGAGCTAATAGGAGTGAGGTGTCAGCCAACTGGAGTCCAATCAATGAGATGAGATTGGAGGTGTTGGTTACAGCTGCCCTGCCCTATAAAAAACACACACGAGTTCTGGGTTTGCTTTTCACAAGAAGCATTGACTGATGTGAATGATGCCTCGCACAAAAGAGCTCTCAGAAGACCTACGATTAAGAAAGGAAAGGGTTATAAAAGTATCTCCAAAAGCCTTGCTGTTCATCAGTCCACAGTAAGACAAATTGTCTATAAATGGAGAAAGTTCAGCCCTGCTGCTACTCTCCCTAGGAGTGGCCGTCCTGTAAAGATGACTGCAAGAGCACAGCACAGACTGCTTAATGAGGCGAAGAAGAATCCTAGAGTGTCAGCTAAAGACTTACAAAAGTCTCTGGCAAATGCTAACATCCCTTTTAGCGAATCTACAATACGTAAAACACTAAGCAAGAATGGATTTCATTGGAAGATACCACAGAGGAAGCCACTGCTGTCCAAAAAAACACTGCTGCACGTTTACAGTTTGCACAAGAGCACCTGGGTGTTCCACAGCAGTACTGGCAAAATATTCTGTGGACAGATGAAACCAAAGTTGAGTTGTTTGGAAGAAACACAAAACACTATGTGTGGAGAAAGAGGCACAGCACACCAACATCAAAACCTCATCCCAACTGTGAAGTATGGTGGTGGGGCATCATGGTTTGGGGCTGCTTTGCTGCATCAGGGCCAGGGCGGATTGTTATTATCGAAGGAAAAATGAATTCCCAAGTTTATCAAGACATTTTGCAGGAGAATTTAAGGCCATCTGTCCACCAACTGAAGCTCAACAGAAGATGGGTATTGCAACAGGACAAAGACCCAAAGCATAGAAGTAAATCAACAACAGAATCGCTTAAACAGAAGAAAATACGCTTTCTGGAGTGGCCTAGTCAGAGTCCTGAACTCAACCCGATTGAGATGCTGTGGGCAGGACCTCAAGAAAGCGATTCACACCAGACATCCCAAGAATATTGCTGAACTGAAACAGTTCTGTAAAGAGGAATGGTCAAGAATTACTCCTGACCGTTGTGCACGTCTGATCTGCAACTACAGGAAACGTTTGGTTGGAGTTATTGCTGCCAAAGGAGGTTCAACCAGTTATTAAATCCAAGGGTTCACATACTTTTTCCACTGTGATTTACACGGTGTGTTCAATAAAAACATGGTAACATTTAATTTGTTGTATGTTATTAGTTTAAGCAGACTGTGATTGTCTATTGTTGTGACTTAGATGAAGATCAGATCACATTTTATGACCAATTTGTGCAGAAATCCATATCATTCCAAAGGGTTCACATACTCTTTCTTGCAACTGTACATATTTCTGCTGTGGAGGACAGTTATTTTGCCTGTTAAATCATATAATAATGTGTATTATTAGTATTGCATACCAGTCAGTGCTTGATTGAGAGAAGGACTGGACAAATCATTTGTATAATGCCCTAAACAATCTGTAGGCACTGTGGCTAAGGCCACTTCTCATATCACATAGAGGCAGATGATTGATCATAGTTGGGAGAAGATGATGAACTCACCAAGAATACTGATCACAATCTTCTGCAGATTAATTTGATGCAGAATAAAGTGCCTCTGAGCGCTGGTGAACATGAGAACAGGTTGTACTCTCCTCCTCCAGATTTGAGCTCACCAAAAACTGACAATTACAGATGGTGCATTCACAAGAGAGAAAACTGGTAAAAATATGTATCATATGAGATTGTAGTCATAAATATTTATATTACTGAAGTACACCCATTACTGCTTATTCTAAACATTTAGGTGGAATGATACGTACTCTCTAGCCACCAATTTTTAACATCGGAGAATACACTGAAAATGAGACAAGGAAATATATCAACCTTACAAATACACTTACACATTGCATAATTAGGATACTTAAAGGGGTTGTCCAGCAGGATAATATTTTTTTTAGATAAGGAGCCATGTAAGCATTACTCACCTCACTGATCCTACTTCACTGTTGTTCCAATGTTGACTGGGTCCCAAATGGTCTCCACTTCCTAGTCCATACTGGACACACAGGAAATGGCAGGAGATGCTTACCAAGCCAGTCACTGGCTGAGGTAGATTACAGATGCAGCATTGATTAGCTGCATTGGTATCCCCTACCATGTCCCATGGGTCGATCTTGGTCTAATAAGTTTAGAGCAGTGGGGACACAACAGGGAATCGGGGGACTGGCAAAGTGAGTAATACTTCTATGGCACCATTCTGCCCCTTATCAGAAAAATATTAAACTGCTGGATGACCCATTTAAGAAACATTTCTTTCTCTTCTTCCTATTTATACTTGTATGAGTCTAGACCAGGCATCCTCAAACTGTGTCCCTCCCGCTGTTGTAAAACTACAACTCCCACAATGCCCTGCTGTAGGCTGATACCTGTAGGCTGTTCGGGCATGCTGGGAGTTGTCGTTTTGCAACAGCTGGAGGGCCGCAGTTTGAGGATGCCTGGTTTAGACCTTCCTGTAAAAATGAAGGTCAGTTACCACACACTTTTTGCCCAGTTACCAATGATAGAAGTTTTTTTCTTTTAAACAACTTTAGGCTGTAGCAAAAATGTGCAGTAAATCCATCTTAGAGAGTTGATATTCATTAAAGTGCCTTTTAACCCAAGTTTCCATTTTCTATGGCAGTCGAACTCTAATCATTCATCTAGTTAATATCTAATACATCTCATTAATATACAGCTCAGAGGCATACTGTGCCAATTAAACACACAGTACTCACTTTTAAGCAATTCATCTTTTACTTTGCCACTTTGAATCTGATCTCAGAAAATGCAACAAATTGAAATGTATTGCAGATGGCTATATACCAGCATGATAAGAATTCTGCCAACTGCTCACATCCATCAAACTACAGATGACCAGTCACTTTGAGACTATAAGCAAATTTAAATTGGATAAACAAAGATTATACTGTATATCACAAATCACTCATGAGATCATAATTACAACTAGTGGAAATGAAACATTTGTACAGTTTAATTTCTGTTGCTTTTTGGCAAAAAATATAGAAACCTAATGGGTTGCATTGGGATACTTGCTGTAGTTTACATTATTGTGTAGCAAAATAATCCAACATGTAACTTCTGACCTAGAACAGTATAGCTGAAGGACAAACCATCCAAATCGGCAATCTAATGGCTTGTGCACACAGCTGTATTTTCTACAAGTTAAGCTTGTTTCACCTCTGCATTAGATATCTCCTGCAGAGAGCAGCCTGCGTGAGATGTCTGAATCCGCCATCCAGATGCTACCTGATATCTGCCAGTCCCTTTAACCATAAAGGGGGACTAGTGGAAATCCAGCTGCAACCCAGCAAGCATGTCTAAAATCATCTGTCCGAAAACCACTGTACCCCATTATAGCTAACGGTGGCTGGACGGAATTCCAGCAGCACCCTGCATTCCGGCTGGAACAGCCTGCCGGATCTGTCAAAATCAGATGTGAAACAGGCCTTAGCAATTTTAAGGAGCCATAATATATAAACCATAGAAGTCTCTAATTTCATCAAGTGGCAACTCACATAGAACGGAGCCACAGTGCAGGCATAATGGTATACAAGAAATCTAAAGGCCCCCATACACATTACTGTATTGTCGGCCAAACCAGCCCAATCTAACATGAATGGTGAGCTCCTGACTCTCCCACAACAGGATGTCAAGCAGAGAAGGATCTGGCTAAGGGCTTTGCATTCCGTATATGGGCCGTTTTCTGCGTTCCGCATATGGTCCGTATACGGAACCATTCATTTCAATGGGTCCGCAAAAGATGTGGACAGCACTCTGTGTGCTGTCTGCATCCGTTGCTCTCTCCCGTGGCCCGGCAAAAATTATGAGTCCTGTCGTATTCTTGTCCGTTTTGTGGACAAGAATAGGTATTTCTATAATGGGCCTCCTGTTCCGTTCCGCAAATTGCGGAAGGCACACGGGCAGCATCCGTTTTTTGCAGACCGCAAAAAATGTCACGGTCATGTGAACAAGCCCTAATTGAAATTCGTCACCAAATCCCAGGAAATAAGCCGCAGACAGAAGTGTTTGTCAGCAGGTCTCTTCACTCTCCCCAGTGACAACACATACCTGCATGGGTGAACCAAATGTGTATATTTATGAGGGAGTAATAGCTGAATGTTATTGTCATGGTCATATTGATGGTCTATCCTCCAGATAGGGGATTTTCAAATTGATAGTCTATCCTTAGGATAGGTCATCAATAGGAGATCAGTGGAGGTCTGACTCCTAGGACCCCCATGATCAGCTGTTTGAGGAAGCTGTGGTAATCAGCGGAGCTACAGTGAGCACCACTTATCAAGCATAGCGCCTTCCAGTGGATAGCAGTTGTTTGGTATTGCAACTTAGCCTCACTCATTTGAATGTGACTAATGAACGTGAACACTGGAGCTTCTTCATACAGCTCACCACAACCAATCAGATATTGATGACCTATCCTGAGGATAAGGCATCAATGTGAAAATCCTGGAGAACCCCTTTTGACCTGGTAGGTGAGTGTTAGGTCCCCGAGCTACTTGAGAAACCTTGGCGCGGTGCTCGGGCTCAGACATGTCCTACACCATAGGACATGTTGGCTAATCGCTCAATTTTAAAATCAGTTTGAGGGTTTAGTAAGACAGCAGAGTGCACCTGTTTTTGCTATTTTGTTATACCCCTCGACCGTATGGCTTTTTCAGTGTTTTGCGGTCCATTTTTCATGGATCCGTTGTTCCAGTTTTTGTTTCCGTTGTGTTTCCGTTTCTGTTCCGTTTTTCCGTTCCGTTTTTCCGTATGGCATATACAGTATACAGTAATTACAAAATGGACAAGAATAGGACATGCTATATTTTTGGGGCGGGGCCTCGTAACGGAGCAACGAATGCAGACAGCACACGGAGTGCTGTCCGCATCTTTTACGGCCCCATTGTAGTGAATGGGTCCACACCCGAGCCACAAAAACTGTGGTTTGGATGCAGACCCGAAAAACGGTTGTGTGCATGAAGCCTAAGACTCATGATGGATGATGTCAGCTTACACTGATGTACCTTGACCTTGGAGTTCACCTCTAATCTCTTTAAAGGGCTTCTGTCTCCCCCCCATTTAGCAATTTTCAGTATCGGACATTAGCTATTTGCTAATGTCAGTTGAGTCCATATATATCACTCTTACCTCTCTCTGTGCTGTAATTTCTTAAAAAATCATACTTTTGTAATATGCTAATTACTTCACTACCAGCAACTTGGGCGGTTACTTGCTGGTAGCCGCCGCATCCTCAGACTATAAACACTTGATAAGACAGGGTCAGCGAGCTCTATCCTCCTCCCGCTGGCCCTGTCTGCCCATGAAATCCCGCGCCTGCGCCGTACCGGTCCTCATTTGGCGCAGGCGCTCTGAGAGAAGGACACTCGCTTGCCCGCTCCTTACTCAATGCACCTGCGCCGATGACGTCAGCCTACACCCGGAAAAGTGTCCTTCTCTCAGAGCTCCTGCTCTGAATGAGGACCGATACGGCACAGGCACAGGATTTCATGGGCATACAGGGCCAACGGGAGGAGGAGAGCGCTCGCTGGCCATGTCTATCAAGTGGAGGAGGGGGGCGTGTTTATAGTCCAAGGATGCGGCGGCTACCAGCAAGTAACCGCCCAAGTTGCTGGTAGTGAAGTAATTAGCATATTATAAAAGTATGATTTTTAAAGAAATTTGTGCATGACAAAATGTACTTTCCAATGGCCCCATTTTACGGTTGCATACAATGTAGTGGGAAGAAGGAAAAGAAATTCTGAATGGGGTGGAATTAGGGGAAAAAACACAACAGTTTGTGTTTTTTATGGCGTTGACTATGTGGTAAAAATTAACTGTTACCTTCATTCTCCAGGTCAGTATGATTACAATGATATCTTTTGTAGTGTTTTAATCCTGGAAAAAAAACTCATTTTTTGCAGGACGATCTGTACTTTTCAGTGATACCATTTGGAAGTGTGTGTGACTTTTGATAACTTTTTATAAGAAAATTTTGGGGAGTTGAAGTGACAAAAAATGGCGAGTTGGCTGTTTTTTTTTTTTTTTTTTTCATTACGTCATTCGCCTTGGGCGAAACAGAACAGCTGGCCTCTGATAGAACAGTACTATCCCTGTCCGTTATGCGGACAATAATAGATCATGTTCTATCTTTGAACAGAATGGGAAAACAGAATTTTTTTTGCGGATCCATTGAAATGAATGGTTCTGTATACACTGCAGCTTTGTCACGTGTCAGGCCAGTGATTTCCTGCTGAGCCAATCACTGGCTTGACACATGACACAGCTGTGGCCACTGATTGGCTGAGTGGGATAGGTCCTCAACAACTTGTCCGGAGCCCAGAGAGAAGATACCAGGACCACACAGAGGAGAAGGGAAGCTGCTGCAGACAGGGCCAGGTGAGGATAATGTTTTTTACACAACATTAATAGAGGGGAGGGGGAGAACTGTGACATGGGGGGGGGGAGTAATGTGCCATGGAGGGGAGAAATGTGACATGGGGGTTGAAATGTGACATGAAGGGGAGAAATGTGACATGGGGGGGTGAAATGTGACATGGAGGGGGAGAAATGTGACATGGAGGGGGAGAAATGTGACATGGGGGGGTGAAATGTGACATGGGAGGGAAGAACTATGACACGGGGTGGGATGAGAAATGTGACATGGGGTGGGATGAGAAATGTGCACGGAGGGGGGAGAAATGTGACACGGAGGGGGAGAAATGTGACACGGAGGGTGTAGAAATGTGACACAAGTCACATTTCTCCCCCTCCATGTCACATTACCCCCACCGAGTGCTAGTGGTGGTGGTGGTGGGGGCGCCAAAATGTAGCTTAGCTTGTGTTGGCAAAAATCCTTGCATCGGCCCTGGCTGTCAGCTGTGCAGGGCTGCGCATAGGCGTAAGGCGCTCTGTGATGTCATGCTGTGCATAACCTTCACAGCACAGCCGACAGCAGGAGGATGCAGATCGCGTTGGAGGAGAGGAGCGGCGGCATCCAGGAGCAGGAAGGGTAAGTGTTTATTTTATTTTATATTTATGAGACTGATGGACACTTCTGGGGGCTGATGGAGAGGCTGCTAGGGGCTGAGAAGCTACTGGGGACTGATGGAGAGGCTACTGGGGGCTGAGAAGCTACTGGGGACTGAGACGCTACTGGGGGCTGATGGAGAGGCTGTTGGGGGAGAATTATTACTACTAGGAGGTATTAGGCAGAGCTTTACTACTACTGGCGGGCTATGAGGAACATGATTACTAGTATGGGCACTATAGGGGCATTATTACTACTAAGTGTGCTCTGGCAGAGAATTATTTCTATTGGTGGGATTTTGCGGAGCACTGTTACCTTGGGGGGCACCCTGGCATAGTGTCAGCTTAGCACAATTATTTTTGGGGGACATTATCTTTATACTATTAGTGTCTGGGTGCAGTTATTTTTTAGAGCACTGTGTGCCAATAATTGTTGAAGGGGGCACTATCTGTGCGGTAGTAGTATTTCCAGGGGGACTGTTTCTGCAGTATAGTATTGGGGGTGGCAGGAAAGTTGTTAAGAAGATGTGAAGATGATGGAAATGTGGGAAACTCTGGTCTGAATGGAGAAGATAAAGAAAGAGAACATCTACAACAAAGGTGACATCACTGGATGTAAGCGGTATGTGGCGCTATGTAGGAGACGAGATGCTCCGGATCCTCCCCCTGCCATTTGCAGAAGGAGGATTTAGAGCTGGGTCAGGATGGCCAAAGGGGGCAACAGGCCACGGGCGGGTGGCAGATGGTGGGGGGAACCACAAGCCTTGAGCAGGATCTGGGGAGGGAGGAGTAAAAGTAAAACAAGTACGTAAAAGAAAGGTCCACTGGGCCTCATGTTGCTCGTCAGGAAGAGCATGTTTAGCTCGTCAGGACGAGCTAAAGAGACCCTCAAAAAGCTCTGGCCTATCCTGTTAATGGACCCCGACATCAGGGTTGTCATCCATGATTATCCACAAGTCACATTCAGGAAGGGCAGTAGCCTATGGGATCTCTTGATTCAAGAGATCCAAGAGATTATTATATCTACGTATATGGCATATTCACTCCATTTACACTGTTATTGTAGATTGCCGACCCTCCGCGAAACTTATATGGGCAGACTGTACCTGTTTATAACTGCTTAATGCTATCAGCTAAAAACTATCCTTCTATAATGCTATAAATATCTTTTCTCTATTTGCGGCCACTCATCTGGTGGACCGCATCACAGCTGCCGGAAACGCATCCCGGTCACTAGGTAACCCTGTCAGAACGAACTGCGCATGTCTCGGCGCTTTCGAACACGGTGACGTCACCATCGCACTGCCGCGTCATCAAGGAGAGAGCCAAGCCTCGTTTTGAGATGGCGCTCTGTTTAAAAGACCGGTGGCCTTCACATGTAAGTTAGGCTTTTCATCGCCTGCAAACACTAGGCCCCTAGTCAGGGAGGATTGAGGCCATTATCACATGCCATAAATATCACTCCCTATTTTGCCTTTGAGCTGACTCCACATCCGGACTCAGCTCCAATGTTATATTGGAACCGATGGTATGGAGCCAATGCATTACGGCCCGTACTGCGGCTCCTTGACTCCAACTACATTTGTGCTCAGCTCCCCATGTTTCCCCTGATGAGTCTTCTTCTGAAGGCAAAACATGCATGTAGGGATAGATAGGAGCAGGGCTTACTAGGGCTACTTATTTTAGGGCAAGGTTCCTTACAGGGTCGCCCTTATCAGGGCGGGTGCTCTGCTGTTAGGCTGCTACCTTTGTTTAGCTATCAGGGACAGAACAGCACCCCCCATTTAGGGCTCAATTAGGGATTTTTCTCCCCACTCTGTCATATATAATCACTACGTCATCTACCCCAGGGATAGCTTCTACCTCAGTTTTGGCTTCCTTCCTGGGATCGTTGATGATCATTGGAACCTCCCGGGTTGTGGTAGGACATTTGGTTATCGATATTAGGTGCCGCCGTGCACCTGCCTTTTCCTACCACATTTTTTGTGTATTGTGATATATTATTTGATTAATTTTCAGGGATATCTCATATTAATAATATTTATTAAAAGTTATGTTTTATGTCATATGATTGCCTCTTCCGGCTGTTTGCATGATTAATAGGTGATAACACACGATTTTCATCAATATTCCTTGTTTATTTTCTATTACAGCTGCGCTGC
Source organism: Bufo gargarizans (assembly GCF_014858855.1). NCBI lineage: Eukaryota > Metazoa > Chordata > Amphibia > Anura > Bufonidae > Bufo > Bufo gargarizans. The sequence goes on along the minus strand of NC_058081.1, from coordinate 262,123,382 downwards.
CCTATAAAAAACACACACCAGTTCTGGGTTTGTTTTCACAAGAAGCATTGCCTGATGTGAATGATGCCTCGCACAAAAGAGCTCTCAGAAGACCTACGATTAAGAATTGTTGACTGACTTGCATAAAGCTGTAAAGGGTTATAAAAGTATCTCCAAAAGACTTGCTGTTCATCAGTCCACGGTAAGACAAATTGTCTATAAATGGAGAAAGTTCAGCACTGCTTCTACTCTCCCTAGGAGTGGCCGTCCTATAAAGATGACTGCAGGAGCACAGCGCAGACTGCTCAATGAGGTGAAGAAGAATCCTAGAGTGTCAGCTAAAGACTTACACAAGTCTCTGGCATATGCTAACATCCCTGTTAGGGAATCTACGATGCGTAAAACACTAAACAAGAATGGATTTCATTGGAGGATACCACAGAGGAAGCCACTGCTGTAAAAAAAAAGCATTTCTGCACGTTTACAGTTTGCACAAGAGCACCTGGGTGTTCCACAGCAGTACTGGCAAAATATTCTGTGGACAGATGAAACCAAAGTTGAGTTGTTTGTAAGAAACACACAACACTATTTGTGGAGAAAAAGAGGCACCGCACACCAACATCAAAACCTCATCCCAACTGTGAAGTATGGTGGTGGGGGCATCATGGTTTGGGGCTGCTTTGCTGCGTCAGAGCCTGGACAGATTGCTATCATTGAAGGAAAAATGAATTCCCAAGTTCATCAAGACATTTTGCAGGAGAACTTAAGGCCATCTGTCCACCAGCTGAAGCTCAACAGAAGATGGGTGTTGCTACAGGACAACAACGCAAAGCATAGAAGTAAATCAACAACAGAATGGCTTAAACAGAAGAAAATATGCCTTCTGGAGTGGCCCAGTCAGAGTTCTGACCTCAACCCGGTTGAGATGCTGTGGCATGACCTCAAGAAAGCGATTCACACCAGACATCCCAAGAATATTGCTGAACTGAAACAGTTCTGTAAAGAGGAATGGTCAAGAATTACTCTTGACCGTTGTGCACATCTGATCTGCAACTACAGGAAACGTTTGGTTGAAGTTATTGCTGCCAAAGGAGGTTCAACCAGTTATTAAATCCAAGGGTTCACATACTTTTTCCACCTGCACTGTGAATGTTTACATGGTGTGTTCAATAAAAACATGGTAACATTTAATTTGTTGTGTGTTATTAGTTTACGCAGACTGTGATTGTCTATTGACTAGTCTAGTGACTTAGATGAAGATCAGATCACATTTTATGACCAATTTGTGCAGAAATCTATATCATTCCAAAGGGTTCACATACATTTTCTTGCAACTGTACATACATGCACATGGCATGTGTGTTTGTGCTTTAGGGTGCACATCCTAATGCAATAGGCTGCACAAGCCTATGTATATATGGTGTATTTATGTGTATGTGTGTTCCAAATATATGGTGTATGTATATGTAAATAAGCGTTGTGACACCACGTGTCTGCTATTGAGTAGGGAACCTGTTGTTAAAAATTTGAATCCCACCCCTGTCTGTTCTAATGGCCTGCAAAAAAATATAGAACAATTCAGTTTTGTGGACAAGGATAGGACACTTCTATTAAAAATAAAAATAAAATGACAGGATGCAGATGGCCTAGATCTGTGTTTTGTGGGTGTGCAGTTTGCGGACCGCAAAACACATACGGTCATGTACATGAGGTCTTAAGGAAGTCTGTTCAAGAAGGAGTAGAAAGTCAGTTACACTTCTTTAGAATTTACTCTTTCAAGCATGTTCCACAAGGTGGCAGTATATAGCTATATAATGTAGAAGTTGAACTAGACAATTCCTAAGCTAACCTCACAATACAATAATACTGGGCTGTCAGATCCTGATATGGCTATGTTTATAACTATAATATTAGAATTTCTCTTCTTGTCAGCATTAATCTATGTATATTATATATGTACAGCTCTACAGTATCATCAATTTTACAAAAGACATACAATAATATGTTGCATACAATAAGTGCTAATATTTCTTCTTCATAGGATCAGATATTCTTTTAGGGTAACAATTAGAGATGAGCGAATCGACTTCGGATGAAACATCCAAAATCAATTCTCATGAAACTTTTTTCTAATGCAGGAGCTCCGTACAGTATTAGAATGTATTGGCTCTGATGAGCCGAAGTTATTACTTTGCGAAGTATCATGAGACTTTGCATAATAACTTTAGAAATTAATTTATACTGTAAAAAAACATTTCCCGAACTCAGGTTTGGTTCCAAGTGGTACCTTGGAACCGAACCCGAGTTCGGGAAATTATTTTTTACAGTATAAATTAATTCCTGAAGTTATTATGCGAAGTCTCGCAAGACTTCGCAAAGTAATAACTTTGGCTCATCAGAGCAAATACATTCTAATACTGTACTGAGCTCCTGCTTCGTACAGTATTTGAACAAAGTTTTATGCGAATCGACTTTGGATGTTTCATCCGAAGTCGATTCGCTCATCTCTAGTAACAATCTATTAGATAAATAAATTTGACTTATGGAACAGTGCAGGAGCATATGAAGCATAATACTGGATTTCTCAGCACTTCCTTTGCCCAAATTTCTGAATAATAGAACAAAAATGAATTAAATTATGCTGTTATAGCTAAAATGAAGATTGGAAAAATAAAACAAAAATTAATATACAACATGAAGAAGGGTTCTCAAATGACCCTGTGAAGAAGTAGGGGGGAGGGTTTGTCCTGATTGGCTCACAGGCTAAAAGACAGCCTGGATCAGCCAATTAGTTCTGCAGCAGGCAGAGAGGAGCAAAATGTCATTCTGTGTTGGGCTGTGAATGAGGGTGGTTGGGTCTTACAATGTCTGTCAGAAAAACTATCTTAAGTAAGGGAGAGTGAAAAATATCAATCAAGTACAGTCAGACATCAACCCTGTATTTTATAGCCAGGGAGAGTGAAGGGAAAGGCTGATTACAAAAAGAAGAAGAATTGTGGGCATAGAATAGAAAAAAGCAGGAAAACTGACAGCCAGGGAGAAAGGAGTGAGCAGCTGTGGCCACTATGCCTCCAAGCAGAACCGCTGCAGCTGAAACCCTCAAAAGCAGCTTCCTACAAGGAAATACTTGATTTTTTAATTTTTTTTTCATTTTCATTTTTACAGAAATCCTTTTTTGGGGGGTGGGGGTGGAAAACTGGATCAACATGTCTTCCACCATCAATCTAGCATAGCATATAGAATACTAGTGAGAACTCTGTTTCAAGTCATATTTAGTGTTGAGCGAACCCGAACTGCAAAGTTCAGGTCCGTACCAAAACTTGCGAGTTCGGTTTTTGGTGTAAGATACACCTGCACTGCATTTGTGACAAGGAAATTAATATAGTTAATCTATCTGTTAGTTCGGTGGGTTAATGTCACGGATGATGTTGCAGAAATCTGGAACTTATAAATAAACATCCGACTGGCTTGATCCCAAACTAAGGAGCATATGGGTGAGCCCTATAAAACCCCTAGAGCTCTCCCTGACTGCTATGCCCATGCAAGGGTCTCTATGGTAGACTATTGCATGCCCACGTAACTAATACTGTGTGACACCTGAAAACCCTATAATAGTGAGGGGACACGACCACCAGCTCTCTGCAATTAATACGGACGGCGTCAGGGTCACCTAGAATCAAGCCAGCAAGGAAACACAAATAAAGGAAAACGACTTATGTGAGGAAACAGCAGCAGCAGCCTCCAGCAGTGAACACCTCATCCAGGAAGTAGTATAAACTGCAAAGTGAGGCAGTATGGGAGGGAATATAAATGGAGACAATTAGTCTAAATAGGTGACACCTGGGAGAAGGAAAGGAGATGACAAAGTAAATCATGCAAGAGGTAGAGAAGAACATCTGCCAGACCTTCTCACAGAACTGGCGGTGACAGTACCCCTCCCTCTACGGGTGGACTCTGGACACTCAGAGCCCACCTTCTCAGGATGAGACCTATGGAAAGCCCGATGAGACAAGTGGCCTTAATGTCCGCCACTGGGACCCACATCCTTTCCTCAGGACCATAACCCTCCTAATGAATGAGGCACTGGAGAGAACCGCGGATAATGCGAGAATCCACAATCCTAGAGACCTGAAATTCAAGATTACCATCAACAACAATCGGAGGAGGAGGCAAAGAGGAGGGTACAGTGGGTTGGACATAAGGTTATAATAGAGACCTGTGAAAAATATTATGGATCTGAGTCTGAGGAAGATCAAGACGGAAGGCAATGGGATTGATGACGGGCAAGATCTTGTAAGGCCCAATAAACTTAGGACCCAACTTCCACGAGGGAACCTTCAGTTTGATATTCTTTGTAGATAACCACACCAGATTACCCACATTCAGGTCCGGACCAGGCACACGTCTCTTATCCGTCACACGCTTATATCTCTCACTCATCCTCTTCAGATTACCCTGAATCATTTGCCAAATAAATGACAAAGACGAGGAAAATCTCTCCTCATCAGGTAAACCAGAAGACCCCTCTCCAGAGAATGTCCCAAACTGCGGATGAAAAAAAATGGTGACTTATCAGAGGACTCCGGTTATTTAAAGCAAACTCAGCAAGGGACAAAAACGAATACCAATCCTCCTGATTCTCCACCACAAAACAGCGCAGATATGTCTCCAGATTCTGATTGACGTGTTCGGACTGACCATTCGACTGCAGGTGAAAAGCAGAAGAGAACGACAACCGAATTTACGTGCCCCTATCAGAAACTATGTCTGAAGGAATGCCATGCAATTTAACAATGTGATCAACAAACGCTTGCGCCAACGTCTTAGCAATGGGTATCCCAGGAAAGGGAATAAAATGCGCAATTTTGCTAAAACGGTCCACTACGACCAAAATCACAGTCTTCCACGAGAAACGAGGCAGGTCCGTAATGAAGTCCATGTCACCACCAGACATCTGAGAAGCTCTGACAGACATTTTTCAGAACCTCCTCCTTGAGGTTTCTTTTGTTTTGCTTTCATTTTCTCATCTCGTTAGCCTCTCTCAGCTGTCATGTAGGTGCACTGATTGCATCCCTTTAAATCCCTTCCCATACTGCATCACTTTGCGGTTTATACAACTTCCTGGAGTGTATGCATGCTGGATGCTACTACTGAGTCTTCTACAGATAAGTTTTGTTCATTCATTTGTATTTCCCTGTTTGCTGGATCCCAGGTGACCCTGACTCCCTCCGTATCAAGTGTAGGGAGCCGGTGGTCGTGTCCCCTCACTATTATAGGGTGTTCAGGTATTATACAGTCGAGGAACGAGGATATGCGATCATCTACCATTGAGAATTTTGCATAGGCTGAGCAGTTAGGGAGAGAGCCAGGTCTGTTGCAGGGCTATCCCTTTGGTTCCTTAGTTTTGGATCCAGTCAGTCGGATCTTCATTTTGTGTCTTCTAGTTTTCTGTACACCTTCCGTGACAGTCCATGGACAGATGTGTCCAAGGACAGGAAGGAATGGGTAACGGGAGGAGAGAACCCGATGGCCGTGAATGAGGGACCTTGGCACGAGTGCAGGCCTCGCAGTCTGCCACAAAACCCTCAACCGTCTTACGAAGAGCCGGCCACCAGAATCTCCGAGCTATGAGATCCACTGTGCTCTACCCCCAAGGTGCCCACAAGGACCGTATCGTGATGCTCCTTAAAAACCTTGTCTCGTAAAGCGAGAGGCACAAACAACCTCCCAGGAGGACAAAGATCAGGAGCCTCTGCCTGGGCTGCCTGAACCTCTGCCTCCAAATCAGGATAAAGAGCAGAGACGATCACCCCTTCAGCCAAAATGGGACCCGGGTCTTCAAAGTTCCCCCCTCCCGGAAAACAACGTGACAGGGCATCCGCCTTCACATTTTTAACCCCAGGGCGGAACGTGACAACAATATTAAACCTAGAGAAGAACAAAGACCATTTGGCCTGTCTCGGGTTCAGACGCTTGGCCGATTTTAAGTAGGCCAGATTCTTATGGTTGGTAAACACGGTAATAGGGTGTCTGGCTCCCTCTAACCAATGGTGCAATTCCTCAAAAGCAAAATTGATGGCCAACAACTCCTTATCTCCCACATCGTAATTTCTCTCTGCAGAGGAGAGTTTCCTTGAGAAAAAGGCAGACGGTCGCCATTTGGCAGGAGAGGGACCCTGAGATAAGACCACACCCACACCCACCTCAGAAGTGTCCACCTCAAACAATAAAAGGTAGAGAGACATCAGGTTGTACCAAAATGGGAGCGGAAGCAAAACTCTCTTTGATACTAGAAAAGGCTTTAAGCGCATCTACCGACCATGAGGAAAAATCTACCCCCTTTTTAGTCATATCAGTGAGTAGCTTAACAACAGAGGAATAATTCAAAATTAACTTTCTGTAATAATTGGCAAAACCCAAAAAACGCATCAGCGCCTTCTGATTCTCAGGAAGCTCCCAATCAAGCACAGCGTGGACCTTCTCAGGGTCCATGCGAAAACCAGAAGCGGAGAGAAGAAAACCAAGAAATTGAATCTCTGGAACCGCAAACACACATTTTTCCAGTTCAGCGTACAATTTATTCTCCCGCAGAATCAGCAGGACCTGACGTAGGTGATCTTGGTGAGTCTTGAAATCAGGAGAAAAAATCAAAATGTCATCTAGATACACCAGTACAAATTTCCCAATTAAATGATGAAAAATGCTGTTCACAAAATGTTGGAAGACGGCCGGAGCATTCATCAAACCAAAGGGCATAACCAAATTCTCGAAATGACCCTCAGGGGTATTGAAGGCCGTCTTCCATTCGTCCCCTTCCCTGACCCTGACTAGGTTGTATGCCCCTCTTAAATCCAACTTAGAAAAAACTTTAGCTACAACAATCTGGTTAAACAGTCTTTGTTAGATCCAGGGAATCCTTTTCTAACAAAGACTGCAACACGTCATTCAGCAGCAGCCAACAGAAAAAGGTCTGTGATCCTCACATTGAATCAACATCATCTGTGAGAGACACGTGGGACGCGAGCGGCTCCATAGCCGGGACGCCGGCAGACCTCACGGAGCAAGGGCTCGAAATAAAGTCTTGACCTACCGGACGGCGCAAGCAAAGGTAAGCCCACAATAGTGGGTACAACAATAAGAGATACCTTGCCAAGCATTAATCGGATGAACTGTTTCAGCTACTCAAGTAAGCAGTTTGTACTGCAGTTATATACGAATCCATCATAACAACCAACAGCCGGATGTAACATAGTATTAGTGTGTGGCGGCTGAAGCGCTACTTTTGATACAGACGTTTGACACAAACAAATCACATTGGTTACTCAAGTGAAGGATCCTTGCTGTAATCCAGCTGGTTGCCAGTATATCAGGACAATCAGTAGCTGGAAAGTTGATAATCTTTATCATCTGTTTGCTAAAAAGTTGGAGTCCTTTTCTCTTTGACACAGACGCCTGGACAGGTCTGTGTAGATATAAGAAAAGACCCAGTATCCTAGAGACTGGTTCACCCAATGGTGCAATACACCCTTTTAAAAAAAATAATAATATTGGATGTAACTCTTATGAACTTGGTACTATTTGTTATTTAACCAGATAGTTACTGCTTGTGCCAATTTGTCTCTCCAACCAAAACAGACAATTCACTATACCTAGGACTGCATAAGTCCAGGAGGATATATAGAGAGAGAGGCTTCTGGCACTACCAGTACCTATTTCAACGTTGCTATTCCCCATGCAATGAATCTATCACTGATGTTATCTTGATAGAGATTAAGCATATGATACTGTGCTGAATAGTTTACAGAAGATTTTTTATTGCATTTTTTTTTTATTGTTGCTATTTTAAGGTGTTTCTTTTATCCAATTAACACGTATGCCAAATAAAACATCCTGCATTTCCATATAAGAGTGACCACTTTGGAACGCTTTTACTTATCCAAGCCATTCAGAGATTGTATCCATTGCACTTCATGTTAATGGTTAATATGTTTTACCTTTATTTATAAAAAAAATCCAAAAGTTAATGAAAATGTGAAAACATTCTGTTTTTTAAATTTGAATCTCTCTGCTTTTAAGACAGCTAGTGATGCCTCATAATAAAATATTTAACATTCCCCAAATATCTACTTTATGTTGGCATCATCTTAGTAATGTTATTTTTTTTAAGGATGCTAGAAGGTTTAGAATTTTAGAAGCAATTTTTGTAATTTTTTAGAAAATTTCCAAAGTTAACTTTTTTAAGGACCAGTTTAGTTCTGAAGTCACTTTGTGGGGCTTACATAATAGAACCAACCCATAAATGACCCCATTTTAGAAATTACACCTTCAAACTATTCAAAACTGGTTTTAGAAATGTTATTTACCCTTTAGGTATTCCACAGGAATTAAAGCAAAATAGATGTAAAATTTCAAAATGACACTTTTTTTTTGCAGATTTTCCATTTTAATCAATTTTTTTCCTGAACACATCAAGGGTTAACAACAAAACAAACCTCAATATTCATTACCTTGATTCTGCGGTTTGCACAAACACCCTATATGTGGTTGTGTACTGGTGTTTGGGCACACAACAGGGTACAGAAGGCAAGGAGTGCCACATGGTTTTTGGAGGGCAGATTTTGCTGGAATGGTCTTTGGGCACCATGTTGCATTTGAAAAGCCCCTGAGGTAACCCCACAGTGAAAACCCCAAAAAAGTGATCACATTTTGTAAACTACACCACCCAAGGAATTTTTAAGGGGTGAAGCGAGCACTTCACTCAACAGCTGTTTCATAGAATTTTTAATACTTGGGTATGAAAATGAAAAATTGGATTTTTTTTTACAAGAAAATTGTGTTTTAGGCCCAAACTTTCTTTTTTTACAAAAGATAACAGGAGAATAAAGCTGCAATTTGCTACCCACTTTCTCCTGAATACAGTAACACCCCAATTGTGGTCGTAAACTGTTATTTGGGGATATGCCAGGGCTCAGAAGGGAAAGAGCGGCATCTGGATTTTCTAACATGGAATTTTCTGTCATGATTTTTAAGAGCATTTTGTTGAATGAGCTGCGTGAGGGCTTATTTTGTGCGAGACAAGATGTCGTTTTTATTGGCACTATTTTGGGGTACATTTAGCTTTCTGGTTTGCTTTTTATCCTTATTTTGGGAGGTGAAGTCACAAAAAAAGCAGTTTGGTGTCATTTTTCTATGTTATATTTTTATAGATCCAGTCATTATGGAAGCAACGATACCAAATATGTCTATTTTTTTTTTAATGTTTTACACAAAAACATTTTTAGAAAAAAAAATCATGTTTTTGTGTTGCCATTTTCTTAGAGCCATATTTTTTAATTTTCCTGGCTATAGTCTTGTGTGAGGGCTTGTTTTTTGCAGGACAAGGTGACTTTTTTGGGGGGTACATAAGACTTGTTGATTGATTGATATTATGTTTTTTGTGAGGTGACTAAAAAAAACAATTTTGGCATAATTTTTATTAGTTTTTTTTTTTACACCGTTCACTTGATGGTGTAGATTATGTGATATTTATGTAGAGCAAATTTGTTACGGATGCAGTGATACCAATTATGTCTATTTTTTACATAATCATGTTTTTGTGTTGCAATTTTCATAGAGCCATTTTTTATTATTTTTCTGGCTATGATCCTGTGTGGGGGCTCATTTTTTGGATCATAGCCAGATTTGGGTTACAGATGACTTTTTTTTTGATTATTATGTTATGTTTTTTTATAGAAGAGCTCACAAAAAAAATCTGTTTTGGCTCAATGTTTCTTTTTTTTTTTTTTTTTACGGTGTTCACCTGATGGGGTATAGATCACATGATATTAGTATAGGGCCATTGCGGACGCGGTGATACCAAATATGTCTATTTATTTATTTTTTTTCTATTTTTTTACCTTTTTTAAATAACAGATTTGGGGGGATTTTTATTTTTTTATGTAAAACTTTTTATTAATTTTTTTTTACTTTGGGGGACATTTAACTTCATTTTTATTTATTTTTTAACCATTGATTTCTCCTGTAACTGGAGCTGACATAGTAGCCAGAGAGGCTGTACAGCAAAATACAGCGCTGTACAGCCTCAGTGCAGGGCTGATCGAGGTCTATGGAAGACCCGACAGCTCCTGCACTCACCCGACCCTGGCGATCACATGACCACCGGGTCGGGACAGAAAGCGGCATAGCGCTTCCTGGTCTGTATACACAGTGCTCATTGAGCTCTGTATGTACAGTGATCTAGAAGGCAGGAACGGTACCTGCGTTCTCTCTGGGGTGCCCAAGCATTCTCGTCCCGCGGCCCTCCCCCCCCCCCCCCCCGTGTGCAGTGCTACGATCAGCGGCAGAGATCCGGATCCCTGCTGCATCCTCCAGTATCAGTGATAACGCAGATGCCGGTAGATTAAATCTTCATATGCCACGGTCAGTGCTGACCACGGCATATGGAAGGTTTGCGCTCCCTCACCTCATCCATCGGGTCCCTGTGCTGCTGTGGCGGGGACTCGATGGTTGCCATGGCAGCCCCCAGGCTATATTCCAAGGCTTGGGGCCCGGCATGTACGGAGGCCTAAGAGGTGATGGGCCATATGATGGACCATGTGATGAGCGCAGTGACGTCACCAAAGGTACTTTTCTCCCAGGTCCTCAAAGAAGAAGAAAGAAGACAAGCCAGGCTGTGCGAACAAGTGGATGAGGTGAGTTTAACCACTTCAGCCCCGCTAGCTGAAACCCCCTTCATGACCAGAGCACTTTTTACACTTCGGCACTACACTCCTTTCACCGTTTATCGCTCGGTCATGCAACTTACCACCCAAATTAATTTTACCTCCTTTTCTTCTCACTAATGGAGCTTTCATTTGGTGGTATTTTATTGCTGCTGACATTTTTACTTTTTTTGTTATTAATCAAAATGTAACGATTTTCTTGCAAAAAAATGACATTTTTCACTTTCAGCTGTAAAATTTTGCAAAAAAAACGACATCCATATATAAATTTTTCAGCCAAATTTATTGTTCTACATGTCTTTGATAAAAAAAAAATGTTTGGGCAAAAAAAAAAAATGGTTTGGGTAAAAGTTATAGCGTTTACAAACTATGGTACAAAAATGTGAATTTCCGCTTTTTGAAACAGCTCTGATTTTCTGAGCACCTGTCATGATTCCTGAGGTTCTACAATGCCCAAACAGTAGAAAAACCCCACAAATGACCCCATTTCGGAAAGTAGACACCCTAAGGTATTCGCTGATGGGCATAGTGAGTTCATAGAACTTTTTATTTTTTGTCACAAGTTAGCGGAAAATGATGATGATTTTTTTATTTTTTTTTCTTACAAAGTCTCATATTCCACTAACTTGCGACAAAAAATAAAAAATTCTAGGAACTCACCATGCCCCTCACAGAATACCTTGGGGTGTCTTCTTTCCAAAATGGGGTCACTTGTGGCGTAGTTATACTGCCCTGGCAATTTAGGGGCCCATATGTGTGAGAAGTACTTTGCAATCAAAATCTGTAAAAAATGACCGGTGAAATCCGAAAGGTGCACTTTGGAATATGTGCCCCTTTGCCCACCTTGGCATCAAAAAAGTGTCACACATCTGGTATCGCCGTACTCAGGAGAAGTTGGGGAATGTGTTTTGGGGTGTCATTTTACATATACCCATGCTGGGTGAGAGAAATATCTTGGCAAAAGACAACTTTTCCCATTTTTTTATACAAAGTTGGCATTTGACCAAGATATTTTTCTCACCCAGCATGGGTATATGTAAAATGACACCCCAAAACACATTCCCCAACTTCTCCTGAGTACGGCGATACCAGATGTGTCACACTTTTTTGCTGCCAAGGTGGGCAAAGGGGCACATATTCCAAAGTGCACCTTTCGGGTTTCGCCGGTCATTTTTTACAGATTTTGATTGCAAAGTACTTCTCACACATTTGGGCCCCTAAATTGCCAGGGCAGTATAACTACGGCACAAGTGACCCCATTTTGGAAAGAAGACACCCCAAGGTATTCCGTGAGGGGCACTGCGAGTTCCTAGAATTTATTTATTTTTGTCACAAGTTAGCGGAAAATGATGATTTTTTTTTTTCCTCTTTTTTCCTTACAAAGTCTCATATTCCACTAACTTGCGACAAAAAATAAAAAATTCTAGGAACTCGCCATGCCCCTCACGGAATACCTTGGGGTGTCTTCTTTCCAAAATGGGGTCACTTGTGGCGTAGTTATACTGCCCTGGCAATTTAGGGGCCCATATGTGTGAGAAGTACTTTGCAATCAAAATGTGTAAAAAATGGCCTGCGAAATCCGAAAGGTGCACTTTGGAATATGTGCCCCTTTGCCCACCTTGGCATCAAAAAAGTGTCACACATCTGGTATCGCCGTACTCAGGAGAAGTTGGGGAATGTGTTTTGGGGTGTCATTTTACATATACCCATGCTGGGTGAGAGAAATATCTTGGCAAAAGACAACTTTTCCCATTTTTTTATACAAAGTTGGCATTTGACCAAGATATTTTTCTCACCCAGCATGGGTATATGTAAAATGACACCCCAAAACACATTCCCCAACTTCTCCTGAGTACGGCGATACCAGATGTGTGACACTTTTTTGCAGCCTAGATGCGCAAAGGTGCCCAAATTCCTTTTAGGAGGGCATTTTTAGACATTTGGATCCCAGACTTCTTCTCACGCTTTAGGGCCCCTAAAAAGCCAGGGCAGTATAAATACCCCACATGTGACCCCACTTTGGAAAGAAGACACCCCGAGGTATTCAATGAGGGGCCTGGCGAGTTCATAGAATTTTTATTTTTTTGCATAAGTTAGCGGAAATTGATTTTTTTTTTGTTTTTTTCTCACAAAGTCTCACTTTCCGCTAACTTAGGACAAAAATTTCAATCTTTCATGGACTCAATATGCCCCTCAGCGAATACCTTGGGGTGTCTTCTTTCCGAAATGGGGTCACATGTGGGGTATTTATACTGCCCTGGCTTTTTAGGGGCCCTAAAGCGTGAGAAGAAGTCTGGGATCCAAATGTCTAAAAATGCCCTCCTAAAAGGAATTTGGGCACCTTTGCGCATCTAGGCTGCAAAAAAGTGTCACACATCTGGTATCGCCGTACTCAGGAGAAGTTGGGGAATGTGTTTTGGGGTGTCATTTTACATATACCCATGCTGGGTGAGAGAAATATCTTGGCAAAAGACAACTTTTCCCATTTTTTTATACAAAGTTGGCATTTGACCAAGATATTTCTCTCACCCAGCATGGGTATATGTAAAATGACACCCCAAAACACATTCCCCAACTTCTCCTGAGTACGGCGATACCAGATGTGTGACACTTTTTTGCAGCCTAGATGCGCAAAGGTGCCCAAATTCCTTTTAGGAGGGCATTTTTAGACATTTGGATCCCAGACTTCTTCTCACGCTTTAGGGCCCCTAAAAAGCCAGGGCAGTATAAATACCCCACATGTGACCCCACTTTGGAAAGAAGACACCCCGAGGTATTCAATGAGGGGCCTGGCGAGTTCATAGAATTTTTATTTTTTTGCATAAGTTAGCGGAAATTGATTTTTTTTTTGTTTTTTTCTCACAAAGTCTCACTTTCCGCTAACTTAGGACAAAAATTTCAATCTTTCATGGACTCAATATGCCCCTCAGCGAATACCTTGGGGTGTCTTCTTTCCGAAATGGGGTCACATGTGGGGTATTTATACTGCCCTGGCTTTTTAGGGGCCCTAAAGCGTGAGAAGAAGTCTGGAATATAAATGTCTAAAAATGTTTACGCATTTGGATTCCGTGAGGGGTATGGTGAGTTCATGTGAGATTTTATTTTTTGACACAAGTTAGTGGAATATGAGACTTTGTAAGAAAAAACAAACAAAAAAAATATATATTTCCGCTAACTTGAGCCAAAAAAATGTCTGAATGGAGCCTTACAGGGGGGGTGATCAATGACAGGGGGGTGATCAATGACAGGGGGTGATCAATGACAGGGGGGTGATCACCCATATAGACTCCCTGATCACCTCCATCATTGATCACCCCCCTGGTAAGGCTCCATTCAGACGTCCGTATGATTTTTACGGATCCATGGATACATGGATCGGATCCGCAAAACACATGCGGACGTCTGAATGGAGCCTTACAGGGGGGTGATCAATGACAGGGGGTGATCAGGGAGTGTATATGGGTGATCACCCCCTGTCATTGATCACCCCCTGGTAAGGCTCCATTCAGACGTCCGTATGATTTTTACGGATACATGGATACATGGATCGGATCCGCAAAACACATGCGGACGTCTGAATGGAGCCTTACAGGGGGGTGATCAATGACAGGGGGTGATCAGGGAGTCTATATGGGTGATCACCCCCTGTCATTGATCACCCCCCTGGTAAGGCTCCATTCAGACGTCCGTATGATTTTTACTGGATCCATTGATACATGGATCGGATCCGCAAAACACATGCGGACGTCTGAATGGAGCCTTACAGGGGGGTGATCAATGACAGGGGGTGATCAGGGAGTGTATATGGGTGATCACCCTCCTGTCATTGATCACCCCCCTGTAAGGCTCCATTCAGACGTCCGTATGATTTTTACGGATCCATGGATACATGGATCGGATCCGCAAAACACATGCGGACGTCTGAATGGAGCCTTACAGGGGGGTGATCAATGACAGGGGGTGATCAGGGAGTGTATATGGGTGATCACCCCCCTGTCATTGATCACCCCCCTGTAAGGCTCCATTCAGACGTCCGTATGATTTTTATGGATCCATGGATACATGGATCGGATCCGCAAAACACATGCGGACGTCTGAATGGAGCCTTACAGGGGGGTTATCAATGACAGGGGGTGATCAGGGAGTATATATGGGATGATCACCCCCCTGTAAGGCTCCATTCAGACGTGCGCATGTGTTTTGCGGATCCGATCCATGTATCCATCGATCCGTAAAAATCATACGGACGTCTGAATGGAGCCTTGCAGGGGGGTGATCAATGACAGGGGGGTGATCAATGACAGGGGGTGATCAGGGAATCTATATGGGTGATCACCCGCCTGTCATTGATCACCCCCCTGTAAGGCTCCATTCAGACGTCCGCATGTGTTTTGCGGATCCGATCCATGTATCCATGGATCCGTAAAAATCATACGGACGTCTGAATGGAGCCTTGCAGGGGGGTGATCAATGACAGGGGGGTGATCAATGACAGGGGGTGATCAGGGAATCTATATGGGTGATCACCCGCCTGTCATTGATCACCCCCCTGTAAGGCTCCAGTTCAGACGTCCGCATGTGTTTTGCGGATCCGATCCATGTATCCATGGATCCGTAAAAATCATACGGACGTCTGAATGGAGCCTTGCAGGGGGGTGATCAATGAACAGGGGGGTGATCAATGACAGGGTGTGATCAGAGAATCTATATGGGTGATCACCCGCCTGTCATTGATCACCCCCCTGTAAGGCTCCATTCAGACGTCCGTATGTGTTTTGCGGATCCGATCCATGTATCTGTGGATCCGTAAAAATCATACGGACGTCTGAACGGAGCCTGACAGGGGGGTGATCAATGACAGGGGGGTGATCAATGACAGGGGGGGTGATCAGGGAGTTTATATGGGGTGATCAGGGGTTTATAAGGGGTTAATAAGTGACGGGGGGGGCTGGGTGTAGTGTAGTGTTTGGTGCGACTTTACTGACCTACCTGTGTCCTCTGGTGGTTGATCCTAACAAAAGGGACCACCAGAGGACCAGGTAGTAGGTATATTAGACGCTGTTATCAAAACAGCGTCTAATATACCTTTAGGGGTTAAAAAAATCACATCTCCAGCCTGCCAGCGAGCGATCGCCGCTGGCAGGCTGGAGATCCACTCGCTTACCTTCTGTTCCTGTGAGCGCGCGCGCCTGCGTGCACGCGTTCACAGGAAATCTCGGGTATCGCGAGATGGCGCGCCGATGCGTCCAGGAGGAACAAATCAACCACCTCCCGGTCGCATCGGCGCGTTAGGCGGTCGGGAGGTGGTTAATTTAATTTATTTTTTTTTACCCCCTCCATCTCTAATTTACTTAGCATTCTGTATTAAGAATGCTATTATTTTCCCTTATAACCATGTTATAAGTGAAAATAATAAAGATCGGGTTCCCCATCCCGATCGTCACCCAGCAACCATGCGTGAAAATCACAGCGCATCCGCACTTGCTTGAGGATGCTTGCAATTTTCACGCAACCCCATTCACTTCTATGGGGCCTGCGTTGCGTGAAAAACGCACAATATATAGCTTGCTGTGATTTTCACGCAACGCACAAGTGATGCGTGAAAAACATTGCTCATGTGCACAGCCCCATTGAAATGAATGGGTCCGGATTCAGTGCGGGTGCAATGCATTCACCTTACGCATTGCATCCACATGGAATTCTCGCCCGTGTGAAAGGGGCCTAATAGCAAGCGATCAAAAAGTCATATACAGTCGTGGCCAAAAGTTTTGAGAATGACACAAATACTGGTTTTCACAAAGTTTGCTGCTAAACTGCTTTTAGATCTTTGTTTCAGTTGTTTCTGTGATGTAGTGAAATATAATTACACGCACTTCATACGTTTCAAAGGCTTTTATTGACAATTACATTACATTTATGCAAAGAGTCAGTATTTGCAATGTTGGCCCTTCTTTTTCAGGACCTCTGCAATTCGACTGGGCATGCTCTCAATCAACTTCTGGGCAAATTCCTGAGTGATAGCAACCCATTCTTTCATAATCACTTCTTGGAGTTTGTCAGAATTAGGCCCCATGCACACGGCCGTGTTTCACGGCCGTGTGCGGGCCGTGGAACCGCGGCCTGGATCCCTCCTGAGAGCAGGAGCGCACGGCGTCACTGGTTGCTATGACGCCGTGCGCTCCCTGCTGCCGGCACAGTACAGTAATACACTGGTATAGATCATACCAGTGTATTACTGTGTTGCGGCGGCAGCAGGGAGCGCACGGCGTCATAGCAACCAGTGACGCCGTGCGCTCCTGCTCTCAGGAGGGATCCAGGCCGCGGTTCCACGGCCCGCACACGGCCGTGAAACACGGCCGTGTGCATGGGGCCTTAGTGGGTTTTTGTTTGTCCACCCGCCTCCTGAGGATTGACCACAAGTTCTCAATGGGATTAAGATCTGGGGAGTTTCCAGGCCATGGACCCAAAATGTCAACGTTTTGGTCCCCGAGCCACTTAGTTATCACTTTTGCCTTATGGCACGGTGCTCCATCGTGCTGGAAAATGCATTGTTCTTCACCAAACTGTTGTTGGATTGTTGGAAGAAGTTGCTGTTGGAGGGTGTTTTGGTACCATTCTTTATTCATGGGTGTGTTTTGGGGCAAAATTGTGAGTGAGCCCACTCCCTTGGATGAGAAGCAACCCCACACATGAATGGTCTCAGGATGCTTTACAGTTGGCATGACACAGGACTGATGGTAGCGCTCACCTTTTCTTCTCCGGACAAGCCTTTTTCCTGATGCCCCAAAAAATCGGAAAGAGGCTTCATCGCAGAATATCACTTTGCCCCAGTCCTCAGCAGTCCATTCACCATATTTTCTGCAGAAGATCAATCTGTCCCTGATGTTTTTTTTGGAGAGCAGTGGCTTCTTTGCTGCCCTTCTTGACACCAGGCCATCTTCCAAAAGTCTTCGCCTCACTGTGTGTGCAGATGCGCTCACACCTGCCTGCTGCCATTCCTGAGCAAGCTCTGCACTGGTGGCACTCCGATCCCGCAGCTGAATCCTCTTTAGGAGACGATCCTGGCGCTTGCTGGACTTTCTTGGATGCCCTGAAGCCTTCTTAACAAGAAGTGAACCTCTTTCCTTGAAGTTCTTGATGATCCTATAAATTGTTGATTGAGGTGCAATCTTAATAGTCACAATATCCTTGACTGTGAAGCCATTTTTATGCAACACAATGATGGCTGCACGCGTTTCTTTGCAGGTCACCATGGTTAACAATGGAAGAACAATGATTTCAAGCATCACCCTCCTTTTAACAGGTCAAGTCTGCCATTTTAACCCAATCAGTCTGGCATAATGATCTCCAGCCTTGTGCTCATCAACATGCTCACCTGAGTTAACAAGACGATTACTGAAATGATCTCAGCAGGTCCTTTAATGACAGCAATGAAATGCAGTGGAAAGTTTTTTTTGGGATTAAGTTAATTTTCATGGCAAAGAAGGACTATGCAATTCATCTGATCACTCTTCATAACATTCTGGAGTATATTTCCAATTTCCAATATTTATGTAATTCTCAAAACTTTTGGCCACGACTGTACACCCCAAAATAGTGCCAATCAAACCGTCATCTCATCCTGCAAAAAATTAGCCCCTGCCCCAGACAATCGCCCAAAAAATAAAACAAATATGGCTCTCAGACTATGGAGACACTAAAACACGATTTTTTTTGTTTCAAAAATGCTGTTGTGTAAAACGTATACATATTAGGAATTGTCGTGTCCATAAGAACCGTAACACTGTAAAAAAAAATGTTGTCACCTTACATTAAACTATGGCTCTCAGACTATGGAGACAATAAAAAATCTTTTTTTTTGTTCAAAAAATCATATCATTGTGTCCAAATTACATAAATAAAAAAAGTTGACATATTAGGTATTGCCGTGTCTGTCAGAACCTGCTCTATAAAAATATCACATAACTTAACCCCTCAGGTGAACACTGTAAAAAAAAAAAAAAAAAAAACGGTGTAAAAAAAAAAAGCATTTCTTTGTCACCTTACATCACAAAAAGCGTATAGCAAGCGATCAAAAAGTCATATGCACCCCAAAATAGTGCCAATCAAACCGTCATCTCATCCCGCAAAAAAAAACGTCATCTCATCCCGCAAAAATGATTTCCTACCTAAGATAATCACCCAAAAACACAAAAAACTATGGCTCTCAGAATATGGAGACACTTTGTTTCAAAAAAGATATAATTGTGTAAAACTTACATAAATAAAAAAAAGTTGACATATTAGGCATTGCCATGTCCATAAATACCTGCTCTATAAAAATATCACATGACCTAACCCCTCAGGTGGACACTGTAAAAAGAACTTGTGTGTCACCTTACATCACAAAAAGTGTAACACCAAGTGATCAAAAAGTCATATGCACCCTAAAATAGTACCAATCAAACTGTCATCTCATACTGAAAAAAAATGAGCAGCTACAAAAGGCAGTCGCCCAAAATAAAAATAAAAATATGTCTTTCAGAATATGGAGTCACTAAAATATTTTTTTTCAAAAATGCTTTATTATGTAAAACTAACTTAAACAAACAAAAAAGTTATATTTGGTATTGTCGCAGCCGTAACAACCTGCTCTATAAAAATACCACATGATCTAACCTGTTAGATGAACACTGTAAATAACAAAAAATTAAAATGGTGCCAAAACAGCAATTTTTTGTTACCTTGCCTCACAAAAAGTGTTTGCAACCAAAAATCATATGTACCCTAAATTAGTAACAACAAAACTGCCACCTTATCCAGTAGTTTCCAAAATGGGGTCACTTTTCTTGAGTTTTTACTCTAGGGGTGCATCAGGGGGTCTTTAAATGTGACACGGCAGCTTAAAGTATAACTGTCATATCTTTTTTTTTTTTTGGGAGTATTGGATTGTGGTGATTAATATGACCTTGGTGGTCCTAATTAAACTTTTCACTGTGTATTCAATTACCCCTTAATTCCATATTTTTGTTCCCTGTACTTCCTATTTTTACCTGTGCTTAAAATCGAGTTGCTAGGCATGTTCCGTCTATCTGTTGAAGGACGGAGGACGCAGAAGCAGGCTGCATGCAAGGTCACATTACTGACAGCCAGGGACTGTAAGTAAATGATTAAAGCCACAGCAGCTGATAACAGTGCCTGGGCTGTGTGCACTTCTCCCTGTCCCTGCGCTTGGCAGATGCTCCCTCACTCAGCAGAGCTGGACAATGCAGAGTTGAAGCAGCGCAGAGCAGGGAAGGGAGATCTGCCGTCTGCTCAGTGTATAAATGAAAGCAACATGTGGTAAGAGGACCCCTTTGTGCTGCAGGAGATTAACCCTTTAGGGGGAGGGCTCTGGTTACTGACACTATTGTTACTCGCTAGTGAGGGCAGGCGGGATTAGCCTCAGGCTGAGGGCAGTGGCGGCCATCTTAACTGAATAGTGAAATTGCAGTTTTATGCAGACTGGTTGCTAAGGGCTGAATCTTATTAAATATGGGGTAAGTCAGTCTAATAGTAACTGATTCTGGAATATCATGTTATTAGTAACTACATATATGAAAATTGAAATTAGGGTCTAAATGTGACAGTTATCCTTTAAAATTATTCCAGTGAAATCTGCCTTCCAAAAACCATATGGCGTTCTTTTCGTTCTGTGCCCTGCCGTGTGCCGGTACATCAGTTTATGACCACATATGGGGTGTTTCTGTAAACTACAGAATCAGGGTTATAAATATTGAGTTTTGTTTGGCTGTTAACCCTTGCTTTGTTAGCATAATTTTTTTTTTTATTAAAATGGAAAATCTGCCAAAAGGGTTAACAAAGTTTGTAAAATCAGTTTTGCATACCTTGAAGGGTGTAGTTTCTAAAATTGGCTCATTTTTGGGTGGTTTCTAATATGTAAGCCTCACAAAGTGACTTCAGGCCTGAACTGGTCCTTAAAAAGTGGGTTTTGGAAATGTTCTGAAATATTTCAAGATTTACTTCTTAAATGTCTAAGCCTTCTAAACGTCCCCAAAAAAGTAAAATGGAATTCACAAAATGATCCAACCATGAAGTAGACATATGGGGAATGTAAAGTAATTACTATTTTTGGAGTTATTACTATCTATTATAAAAGTATAGATAGTTGGGGCACTGTAAGGGGCAGTATTACTAATAGAGGCATTCTAGAATGGAATTACTATTGATGGGACTTTGAGGAGCACTGTAACTATGGGGGTCATGCAGTTTTGTTCACGATAGTATTAGGGGTATTGGGGAGCACAGCAAGAAGCAGGATAACACTGTGGGGACTCAAGGTGCTTTTAATTAGTAGCAGCCTGAATATAAGTGTGAAGTGACCTACCAGCCCTCAGTCTCAGTCTCTGAGAGCAGGTAACAATGTGAACGTTGACAACTGTTCACACAGTGTGGTGCTTGGTGGCGGCTGTTGTTGCTGTGGCGCTGCGCTGGTGGGTTAGTGGGACCTGGTACCAGGGTGGCATTGCCAGGCAGCAGGGGTGCTGTTTGGCGGCTGGATCCCACCGTCTGCTGGCATCCTTGGAGTGGTGAGTGGGCTTATGCCTTTTGATCAAAAAGTACACTAATGCCTCTTATATAGCATGCAGTATAGGGGGCCGTACACTAGTCATTGCGCTGAGAAGCAATGTTAATTTTGCTGAGAAGCAGTTATAGATCAAAGCTAAGCTTGTGGATGTGCGATCTAATTTTCTTTTTTATCTTTTTTTAATCAGTCCCATGTAAATAGCATAATCTTCTCACACAGCTGCCTTCAACATACAGTCCCATGTAAATAACATCCTGCCCCAGCCCCCTTTAACATTCTGTCCCATGTAAATAACATCACTCCCTCCCCCAGCCCCCTCCAACATACAGTTCCATGTAAATAACATCCCTCCCTTCAGCCCTAACATACAGTCCCAGTTAAATAACCACAACTCTCAGCATTTCTCTGCCTCTCCCTTCACTTACCTCTCATGTTGTAGCAGACATCATCACTGCTTCTTCCCCCAGGTCTTCTCCTCTTCACTGTCGTCCTCTCCTAAACTGGTCATATGATGGTGACATCATCGCAGGTCCTTCTCAACTACTGCCTGTTTTACTGGTTACATGACCTGTGATGTCATCACAGGTCCTTCAGCTTTTCTAGGTCATTAGATTCAATTGTATTGCCGTCCTGAGGACAGCAATACAGTTGTATCTAGCAGCCAGGCAGGACCTTCAGGGTCTGGAACAAAACATCAGTGGCCCAGGCCCCGAATGTTTTAACCTAGCAACGCCCCTGGCTAACACTCATGAGAAATCAATTGGTAGTGCTACATAGGGCTACAAAAAGTCTCAATGTTGCCTGAAGGGGCTACAATTTGGAACAAATGTTCATATTCATTTTTTTTTTGTCTAATCGTTGCTTCCTGTAAACATGTTCCTGATCAACAGAAAAAGGAGAAAAAAAAGTATTGTTAACAGGAGATGTGATGCTGATGACCCTAAATAGTATCAAGACCAATGATAAACGATATTGATAACATGTATATGGCAGCTAACTAGTGCCGATTGACATGTTGGTATCAGGCTCGCTAACGGGCAGAAATTCTGTCTCTGTTAAAGAACCCTAAGTGCCCCTTTAAACAGGCCAATGAATGGGAATAAAAAATGCTTGTTCCCGATCATTGCCCCATGTAAACGTGCCATATACCTACCATTTTTCACTCAAGAAATGAGCAAAAATCATTGTTTGCAGGCAGCACATTACCGTGTGTAAATAGGATATATGCTGGCAACAACTGAAAACAATGGAGATGGAGGACCATATTGCCGATCTTTCATTTCCATGCTAAAGATAAATGATGGATGTAAATGGTAGTTAACGAGCGCCCATTATCATGCTGTAACAACAATCGCACTTTTAACTGTGGCTAGATGATTGAGTAGTCCGCTATCCAATTGTTCATCTACAATATCTTTATTCATCCCCATACCGATTCATTATTTGTGGGCAGCAGGCTTGGACTGGCCCACAGGGGAACAGGTGAATCCACCTGTGGGCCCATGTGCAAGATGAACCCCTGATAGAGTAGACTGACTGCACTACATATAGATAGGCAGAATACAGCATCTCAATCAGCCATCAGTTACATATTTGTAGCAAACTACCCAGTTTATTGTTATCAGATGGTTGAGATTACTTGACTGCTTTACCCAGAGACCTGCCTTCTCTAAGTCACTGCAGGGAACCCCATAATCAGTCATCTTGTAGAGTCTTGCTGTTGTCTGAAACTGTGTGAGTAGGTAATATGTCTGACACTGTGTGAGCAGATAATATTTGCATGTACAGTAGCTTTACATTGGGCCCTGAGAATAAACGTTACTGGTAAGCCCTACGCACTGCAGTCTGACATTGGTGGGCAGTACATCCCTGAGATACAGGGCGATGTGCATCCCACAAATAATGATTTTAGATGCTTCATGAAACATGCAATCATGTTTTCCTTGATTGGCAGGTAATTGGCAACACCTTTACATGAGACATCTATTAGGAACAAGCAGAAATGATCCTCAGCCTTTTTTGTTATGGCTAACAAGAACCCAGTCTAAAGCCTGGATGTTTATCCTGGGTCAATAAGGTGCCAATTCTTTTACCAAAGGATGGTTAAGGACTCAGTTCATCAGTGCCACTGGGTGCAATCATTTGAACTGACATGGAGGCGAAAGGAGGAAACAAGGACAGTGCAAAACAAAGAGAAATGGGTGCATAATCTTTCAGACCGGGTTCTCACCCAGCCTGAGATGGATGTCCTTGCTAAAGGGTTGAATTTCGCAATCACACCAAGAAGCATACCAATAGTTGATATTATTTCAGCCACTGAAGCCTCAATCCACAGCAACAAAGTACCACAGGGTGAGGCTGAACAACTTTGCATTAAGGTGTCTGCACTCTGGCCAGTGCCAAACCACCTCCTTCAAACTTGACTGGAGAATAAAGGAAGGCGATTACATCCCTGAAGAAAGACACAAACATCACCATCCTGCCTGCGGATAAAGGAAGATGCACGGTTGTACTTAATACATCTGACTACGATGCCAAGGTGACCACACTCCTGGATGATAACAAACATATGAGGCCCTAAGACGAGACCCAACCAGTGGCTACAAGAAGTAGGTTATAGAACTACTACAACAACTAGAAAAGGACAAAATCATTGATCGGGCCATGTATCATCGCCTCTACCCTGGGGAAGCCCCTCCATGTATTTATGGACTTCCTAAGATACATAAGGATGGGACCCCTCTCAGGCCAATTGTCAGGAGCATCAACTCTGTGACCTACAATGTGGCAAACTACTTAGCCAGTATCCTAGCGCCCTTGGTTGGAAACACACAACATCACATACACAATGCTCGGGATTTCACCACCAAAATCCAGAACTTGGTATTGGGCACAGAAGAAACAATGGCCTCCTATGTTGTTACATCCCTCTTCACCTGCATACCCACTACAGAGGCAATTGAAACAGTCAGGAAACAATTGCTACTAGACAACACCTTAGGCTGCAGAACAAAACTTAGCCCAGACCAAGTGTGTGCCTTACTGGACCTGTGTCTGAGTGCCATCTACTTCAAGTATAAGGACAAGTTCTACAAGCAAAAACATGGCTGTGCTATGGGATCGCCAGTCTCACCTATTGTAGCAAACCTGTATATGGAGTAAGTAGAAAGGGAAAGCTCTGACCACGTTTATGGGAATTACACAGAGTCATTGGTTCAGATATGTGGATGACACTTGGGTTAAAATTCATAAACAAGAGTTACAGGCTTTCACCGATCACATCAACTCAGTGGATCATAACATCAATTTCACGCGGGAAGATATGCAGAACAACAAACTGGCGTTTCTGGACTGTCTTATAACAGTGGAAGAGGGAAGGAAGCTGGGAATAGAGGTCTATAGAAAACCAACACACACAGACCAGTACCTACTATTTGATTCCCACCATCCTCTAGACCACAAACTGGGAGTCATCCAGACTCTACACCACCGGGCAGAGAAAATCCCCACCAGCACAGAAGCCAAGGTGAAGGAATTCAAACACCTCAGAGGGGCACTTAAAACTTGTGGGTATCCAGATTGGGCCTTTGTCAAAACAGAAGGAAGGAGAAGAAAGAGCACCAAGACTACCAGTGAGGGCGAGAAGCATGACAGACGCAAGAATATGGTCATCCCATATGTAGCTGGGGTGTCTGAGAAACTCAAAAGGATTTTTAATAAACATCACATCCCTGTCTGCTTTAAACCCAGCAACACACTGAGGCAACAACTGGTTCACCCAAAAAAAACAACGCCTAAACACAAGATGGAAAACATTGTGTACGCAGTCCAGTGCAATGAAGAATGCTCAGAACTGTATATCGGCGAAACAAAACAACAACTACATCAGCGTATGGCTCAGCATAGAAGAGCCAAAACCTCTGGTCAAGATTCAGACTATGTACTACATCTAAAAGAAACAGGTCACACCTGTCTTTGAAGACAGTCAAGTACGTGTTTTGGATAAGTAGGCCGATTGGCACAAATGAGGTGTGAAGGAAGCCATCGATGTAAAAATGGAGAAGCCAAGCTTAAATAAAGGCGGGGGGTTAGACATCTATTGTCTGCCACATACAATGCTGTCGACACCTTTTTCTGGTCATTATCACCTACTGACTCTCATAGAATCAACACCTTTGACCCCATGCTGGGTATAATGACCTCTGACCCCATGCTGGGTATAATTACCAGATGTTGATTCAGTTACATATTTATTCCCAGATAATTCTTGTACAGTCACTCAGAATTGAGAAAGCTCGTTGGAAGAACTAGTGAAACGTTTTCAAGAAATCTACAGTAAGTCCAGTTGCCTTGATTTATTCTTTACAAATATTATTATGAACTGTCTTAATTTTTCTAAGCACTGCAGTATATACAGTACATTGATGAATTTCTATGTATACACTGTATAATCATGTTGTTTTGGATTGATTTGCACATAATTGCATGAATCATTGTTGTAAATTGGTTATCCTATTTATATGCACCATGCACTTTAGTCATGTATCACTGCTTGAGAAAGGTTCCAGAAAGAGGACCGAAACGTTGCCGTTCCTTTTATTTGTGGGAGTGCCGTGGAATCTTTGTACTATATTTCCAGGAACTTAGATTGTTTCTGCAGTCGCTGGCACCCATCTTCAAAAAATGTTTGCAGTGCTGCCTACATTTTCTTTGAATTGTTGTAGATAGATAGATAGATAGATAGAAGAGGAACAGTCTTGGGATACGTTGTTTTTTTTATAGGATTTGCTTAAAAACAGGAGATTATACTGCTAATTAAAATTGATCTAACAATTGTTAGGATCAAATGATCATTAAATCTAACTTTATATTTGATGTAGAATGACATTTATTCGTGGTATCTTAGTAACAAAAATTCTTCAAAAGGGAAATGATTTTTTTCACGCAACAAGTTGGCAGTCAGATTATCATTTTCTTGTATTTAATAATAATTTTAACAGGATCAAAGCCTTCTAGAAAAGTAATTTATTCTTTGACATTTCTTCTATATGTTAACCCCTTTTTGCTGAGGACAACTACTAGATTTAGCTGTTTCAATCAAGTGCCTAGTAATTTGAAACTGGTTATTTCTTTGGTCATGGTCTTTCATTTATTAGACACCGTGTATCAAGTCTTGTGACACACAAAAATAAAATAAGTCCATTCAGAAAATATTATGGACGTTTGTGCATCAAATTCAATAACATAGTTTGTCTAGTATTGTGACGGTCCCCTCATGCTACCCAAACAGCTGTGTCCCAGCAAGGACTGACCTCCAAAAGACATCTAAAAGTGTCCTGTGGTACCTGGCACCAAGACTTTAGCAGCAAGTCCTTTCATTTCTGTAAGCTGCAAGGTTAGGCCACCATAGATCATGCTTGTTTCTCTGGCAAATCCTGCAGATGCGTGATCAAATGAAAATCTGGGGAATTTGGAGGTAATATTAATCACTTGTGTCACATTCACTTTGCATCCCTTTAACCACATAATACTCTACCTTAGGCCTCATACACACGACCATTGTGTGCACCCGTGGCCGTTGTTCCGTTTTCCGTGATTTTCTGCGGACCCATTGACTTTCAATGGGTCAGTTGAAAACTCGGAAAATGCACCGTTTGTCATCCGCCTCCGTGATCCGTGTATCCTGTCCGTCAAAAAAATAGGACCTGTCCTATTTTTTTGACTGACAATGGTTCACGGACCTATTCAAGTCAATGGGTCCGTGAAAGAACATGGATGCACACAAGATTGGCATCCGCGTCCGTGATCCTGTGGCCGTAGGTTACTTTCATACAGACAGATCCGAAGATCCGTCTGCATAAAAGCTTTTTCAGAGCTGAGTTTTCACTTTGTTTTCACTGAGTTTGCCCCCTGCTGCCTGGCAGCCCCTGATCTCTTACAGGGGGCTATGATACGCACAATTAACCCCTGAGGTACGGCACCTGAGGGGTTAATTGTGCGGATCACAGGCCCCTGTAAGAGATCGGGTGCTGCCAGGCAGCAGGGGGCATTCATGTACACAGTTCGTAGTATATTCTAACTTGAAGTGTCCCCATCACCATGTGAATGCCTCTGTGTTAGAATATACTGTCGGATCTGAGTTTTCACGATGTAACTCAACTCCGATGGTATATTCTAACATAGAGGCATTCCCATGGTGATAGGGACGCTTCAAGTTAAAATATACCATCGGATTGGAGAAAACTCTGATCCGATGGTATAATAGGGACTCCTGACTTTACATTGAAAGTCAATGGGGGACGGATCCGTTTTCAATTGCACCATATTGTGTCAACGTCAAACGGATCCGTCCCCATTGACTTGCATTGTAAGTCAGGACGGATCCGTTTGGGTCCGCACGGCCAGGCGGACACCAAAACGATTTTTTCTTCATGTCCGTGGATCCTCCAAAAATCAAGGAAGACCCACGGAAGAAAAAACGTACACGGATCACGCACCTACGGACCCCGTTTTTGCAGACCTTAAAAAAAAACGGTCGTGTGCATGAGGCCTTATACTGTTGCATCATGGCAGCAGAGTTGTTCCTGCTCTGTGTCATGGGGATGGCATGGCCTCGGGAGCTGGGCATGCGCTATTGTTTTTGGGTCCTGACTGTATTATACAGCAGACACCTAGCTGTATTAAAATATCCTATTAATTTAAACCACATGGTGTATGCCATAAAAAATCCCCAGTGCCAGAATTGTTGTTTTTTTTGTCACCTGGCTCCCCCACCCCCCCCCCCCCCAAAAAAAAAATACAAAATTAAATAAAAATTATCAAAGGTCCAGTAATTATCAAAATGTTATCAATAAAAACTACAGGTTGGCAGAAAAATAAAAAAGCTATGGGTGTCAGAATACACAAAGCTATTTTTTTTAAGCATAACAAAAACAATATCAATTTAACCCCTTCAGGACAATTTTCACCTTGAGGACTAGGCCATTTTTTGCAAATCTGACATGAGTCACTTTATGTGGGGATAACTTTAAAACACTTTTACTTATCCAGGCCATTCTGAGATTGTTTTCATCATGAAAGTGGTAAAATTGAGTAAAAAAAATGTAATTTTTATTTATAAAATAATGCCAAATTTACAAAAAATAAATAAAAATTTGCAAATTTACAAATGTCAATTTCTCTACTTTTATAATAGATAGTAATACCTCCAAAAATAGTTATTACTTTACATTCCCCATATGTCTACTTCATGTTTGGATCATTTTGTGAATGCCATTTTATTTTTGGGGACATTAGAAGGCTTAGAAGTTTAGAAGCAAATCTTGAAATTTTTCAGAAAATTTCCAAAACCCACTTTTAAGGACCAGTTCAGGTCTGAAGTCACTTTGTGAGGTTTACATAATAGAAACCACCCAAAAATGATCCCATTTTATAAACTACATCCCTCAAGGTATTCAAAACTGATTTTTCAAACTTTGTTAACCCTTTAGGTGTTCCACAAGAATTAATGGAAAATGGAGATGAAATTTAAGAATTTCACTTTTTTGGCAGATTTTCCATTTTAATCCATTTTTTTTATATTAAAGGTAAGCTGTCACCAGTTTTAAGGTGTCCTAACTAAGGGCAACATAAATAAGTGACTGATTCTTTTAGCAAAATGCTGGGTCACTTTCTTTAATTGACCCAGTCAATCTGCCAATATCTTGCATTGAAAAGATCCAGCTGATAATGATGAGTCATGAATATTCATGAGCTCCTGACTCTCCCCGCCTACCTGCTGCTGAATGACAGTTTGTTTCCATATGAATCAGCAGCAGGTGGGCAGGGGAGTGGCTATAGCTGTTAATATAATATACGCTGGACTCAATGACATCACGCAGGACTCGAATCAGCTCATTAGCATGCGGAATGCGGCATCTTTGTGTGTATATTATAAGGTAACCATCTGTCACACCAGTAAGTGAATACATCTAAGGTACTTTTTAGTAGTTAATGATTGTATATAATTAGTTAGATTATAATCAAATATCCACATGACAGGTTCCCTTTAACAAAGCAAGGGTTAACAGCCAAACAAAACTCAATATTTATTACCCTGATTCTGTAACATAGTACATAAGGCCAAAAAAAAGACATTTGTCCATCCAGTTCGGCCTGTCATCCTGCAAGTTGATCCAGAGGAAGGCAAAAAAAAACTGTGAGGTAGAAGCCAATTTTCCCCACTTTAGGGGAATAAAAAATTCCTTCCCGACTCCAATCAGGCAATCAGAATAACTCCCTGGATCAACGATCCCTCTCTAGTAGCTATATCCTGAATTATTTTTATACTCCAGAAATACATCCAGGCCCCTCTTGAATTCATTTATTGTACTCACCATCACCACCTCCTCAGGCAGAGAGTTCCATAGTCTCCATAGAAACACCCAAAGTGGTCGTAAACTTCTGTACGGGCACATGGTATTACGCAGAAGGAAAGGAACGCCATATGGTTTTTGGAAGGCAGATTATACTGGGATAATTTTAAGCTGCCATGTCACATTTGAAGACCCCCTGATGCACTCCTAGAGTAGAAACTCCAAAAAAGTAACCCCATTTTAGAAACTACACCCCTCAAGGTATACAAAATTGATACAAACTTTGTTAACAATTTAGGTGTTCCACAAGAATTAATGGAAAATAGAGATAACATATCAAAATTTCACTTTTTGGGCAGATTTTCCATTTTAATCAATTTTTTCCAGTTACAAAGCAAGGGTTACCAGCCAAACAAAACTCAATATTTATGGCCCTGATTCTTTAGTTTACAGAAACTCCCCATATGTGGTTGCAAACTGTTGTACAGACACATGGCATTGTGCAGCAGAAGGAAAGGAATGCAATATGGTTTTTGGAAGGTAGATTTTGCTGGACTGGTTTTTTGACCCCATGTCCTATTTTAAGCCCCCCGATGCACCCCTAGAGTAGAAACTCCCAAAAAGTTACATCATTTTGGAAACTACGGGATAAGGTGGAGGTTTTGTTTGTACTATTTTAGGGTACATATGATTTTTGGTTGCTCTACATTACACTTTTTGTGAGACAAGGTAACATAAAATAGCTGTTTTGGCAATGTTTTTATTTTTTGTTATTTACAATGTTCTGACAGGTTAGATCATGTAGTATTTTTATAGAGCAGGTTGTTATGGACGTGACAATACCAAATATGACTTTTTAGTGTCTCTACATTCTGAAAACCGTATTTTTTGGGCGACTGTCTTGTATAGGGGCTCACTTTTTTGGGGATGAAATGACGGGGGCTGGATATCACAGGCTCTCCCGGATTGCAGTCACGATGACTAGGGAAGGCATCAGGCTGCCTTCCCTTCCATCGGATCCCATCACAGCAACACGGGGACCCGATGACAGATCTGATACCCGCAAGGACATCACATGTGCTGCGGTCAGCGCTGACCGCGGCACATCAAGGGTTAATGCGCCAGCATTGGTGATTTCACCGATGCTGGCGCATGCAGCAGGGGGCCGGCTTTCAGTGACTGCCGGACCCCTACCGCGGTACATGTACGGCGCTGGTCCTTAAGTCACAGGACATCTGCGACGTACATGTACACCCGGGCCCTCTACGGATTAATATCCAATAATTGTATTGACCCACAGAAAAAAGTAAAAATGTAATTACTATTGCACAGTTAATAATGTACAAAACGAAACCCTAACAACAATTATGGAATTGCATTGTATTTTAACACTGTCACTGAAATTATACAATTCACTTGATGTATACCAAAATGGTGCCCTTAAAAATACAAAAAAATACAAAAAAATACAAAAAAAATACTAAAAAATGCTGGGCCTTAAATACCAAATTAGACTGCATCCTTTAGGAGTTAAATGAGCCCCGATCAACTTGTATATCAACTTGTAACAGGACTCTTAGTGAGTTAAATTCTGTTGTTTTCCCTTGAAAACAATTCCTACCAGACTACAGTATATCCCTGCATCTGACTATTATTCTTGATGCCTGCTGTAAACATGTTAATAACAGCTTTTGTTTAGGCTGTTGTGTCATGTAAATGGAAAGGCAAAAAGTGATGAGTGAAAAGGGAGTTAAGTGTGATATGCTTCAAGCCAAACATTTTTAAAATTTATATTACTTATATAGGGGTCTTGTACTGTATATTTTTATGTTTTCATTCTCAATACATAGACTGTCATTTATTTAAGATACTCCTTTAGATAATCGTTTTCGGATAGATATACCATATTTTTCAGACTATATGATGTACTTTTTTCCCCAAAAGTGAGGGGAAAGTGGCAGTGCGTCTTATAGTCCAAATGCTAATGACCACTGCGCTGGATCTACTCGCCTGCCCTGGTCTTCTTCCAGGCTATGCTCTGCAGTCTGTCCTGACTGCGTACAACATCAGGACACATAGGTGCTCACTATGACCTGACACTGCACCGCAAGCTGGAAAAAGACCAGGAACGGTGAATGGATCTGCAGAATGGCAGCACCGTCCAGAGTTGGAGAGGTACGTTTGTTTATTTATTTATTTATTTTTATTGTCTGATCTGAGGTCTGATGGGGTCTGATCTGAGGTTGATGTAGGGGTCCGATCTGAGGCTGATGGAGGGGTCCAATCTGAGACTGATGGAGGGGTCCGATTTGAGGTCTGATGAGGGTCTAATCTAAGGCTCATAGGGGTCTGAGCTGAGGCTGAGGGGGTCAGATCTGAAGTTAATGGGGGTCTGAACTGAGGCAAATGGGGGTCGGAGCTGAGGCTGATGGGGGGTCTGAGCTGTGGTTACTGGGGCTCTGATCTGAGGCTGATGGGGGTCTGATCTGAGGCTAATGAGTGTCTGAACTGAGGCTAATGAGGTCTAAGCTGAAGCTCATGGGGCAAGGGCCTGCTGCCACTTTGTTGACTCTAGATAACTTCTGGCTGACGTCGACGATCCATTTGGATGTCTGCCCTATCAACTTTCGATGGTACTTTCTGCGCCTACCATGGTGACGACGGGTAACAGGGAATCAGGGTTTGATTCCGGAGAGGGTGCTTGAGAAACGGCTACCACATTAAAGGAAGGCAGCAGGCGCACCAATTACCCACTCTCGACTCGGGGAGGTAGTGACGATAAATAACAATACAGGACTCTTAAGAGGCCCTGTTATTGGAATGAATACCTTATTAAATCCTTTAACTGCGTTGGTCAGGGCACGTGTGATGTTACGGGACAGATGTTGGTGTAAGGCGAGCACACATTACACTGTCACGGTCAGAAGCTGTCAATTGAAAAAGTACACTGTATGTCAGAAGCGGACACCACCTATTTAAAAAATGTATCTGTGAAATCCAGTGAACTTTTTCCATAGACTGTGTCCGCTGCAGACAGTGACATTAGTTGCGCCACATCTGCAGTGTAACGTGAAAAAATGTATCAGTGATATACAGTATATTTTTTCAACAGACGGTGTCCGCTTCTGACCGTGACATTACCAGAGCCACATCTGCAGTGTAACGTGTTCGTTTAAAAAATGTATCTGTGACATACAGTGTACTTTTTCAATTGACAGCTTCTGACCGTGACAGTGTAATGTGTGCTCGCCTTACACCAACGTTAAATTTTTTTATCTGTGACATACAGTGTTACACTGCAGATGTGGCCCTGGTAATGTCACGATCAGAAGTGGACACCATCTATTGAAAAAGTACACTGTATGTCACTGATACATTTTTTCAGCTCACACGTTACACTGCAGATGTGGCGCAACTAATGTCACTGTCTGCAGCGGACACCGTCTCCGAAAAAAAATCACTGGATGTCACAGATATTTTTGGGATGCGCACACTTTAAACAGAGGATGTGGCGCAGAAAATGTAACTGTCCGCAGCGGACACCGTCTATGGAAAAAGGTACACTGGATGTCACTGATACTGGCGGGTGACTGAAGAAGCTGATCAATGGGGTATTGATGACCTCTTGGTGTTACTTCACACAAATTGGAAAGTTCATATAAGACAAGTCACCTTGATGTTAGTTCTGCCTCCAGAATTCCACGGCAGGCTTTAGGGGGCTAGGTTCCTCAGCCTATGGGCCTCAGCCCTCCAACCTGGCACGAAGCTTGAGATCCCAACACAGAGATCCTGCTGCTGAGCCCAGCTGCCTATTTAAGGACAACCAGGTGCTGCCGAAAAACCCAGACCAGCAATTAAAATCCAGTCCGGTATTTGACCCCACCTGGCTGCAAATCAGCCCAGCAGCACACGCTAGGAGAAAAATACATTTTTTTACCAGACCAATCACCCCCTTTGTTTACATACTCCCCCTTTGTTCAACTCTGAGGGGGTGAACACTCGCCAGACAATGTACTCGGGACAGGGCATCAGCGTTTCCCTACAACCGGCCTGCCCTGTGTTCCACTGTAAAAAAGTTCTGGAGGGAAAGGAACCATCTGGTGACCCGGCATTTCTGACTTTGGCCTGGCTCAACTACTTGAGAGGGGAGTGGTCGGTCACCAGGCAGAATTTTCTCCCCAACAAATAATAACGGAGAGACTCAAGTGCCCTCTTGATAGCCAGGCACTCTCTCTCCACTATACTGTACCTGGTCTCGGCTGGGGTGAGCTTACGGCTGAGGAAGACAACGGGATGCTCCTCCCCGTTGAATTCCTCAGACAGTACAGCACCGAGGCCTACTTCGGAGGCATCGGTCTGTACTATAAATTCCTTTTTGAAGTCGGGCATCACCAAAACCGGGGACCCGCACATGGCCAACTTCAAAGCGGAAAAAGCCTCTTCCGCCGGATCATCCCAGCAAACCATCACTGACTTGCGTCCATTCAAGAGCCCTGTCAATGGCGCGGTCACCATAGCATAGTGGGGAACAAACATCATGTAATAGCCCACCATTTCAAGGACGACTTTACTTGCCTAGTAGTGACAGGTGGGGGCCAATTCCGTATCGCCTCTATTTTGTTCACTTGGTGTTTGATGAATCCACACCCAATGACATACCCCAGGTCGCACATTTTTTTGGGTTAGCAGTTAGGCCAGCTTTCCGAAGGGAGTCCACTACAGCCTGCACTTTGGGTAGGTGACTTTTCCAGTCGCTTAGGTAAGCCTAAGCGTTTCGACAATGTGGATGAAGCATAATGTCCATTGGTCGCTGAAAAGTGGCGGGGGCGCCATGCAGACCAAAGGGTAACACCTTATATTGGTACAGTCCCTCTGGTGTGATGATGGCAGTTTTCTCTTTGGCAGCCTCTGTCAAGGGTATCTGCCAGTACCCTTTGGTGAGGTCCAAAACAGAAAAATACTGGGCTTGTCCTAAACTCTCGATAAGCTCATCCATCCGGGGCATGGGATATGAATCGAATTTTGAAATATTGTTTAGTTTACGAAAATCGTTACAGAACCGTAACGTCCCATCCGGTTTGGGTATTAAACTATAGGACTGTCCCACTCACTTTTAGACTCCTCAATAACGTCTAGTTGCAGCATTAGCTGCACTTCCTCCGAGATGGCTTGTCGCCGAGCCTCGGGTACCCAGTATGGTTTTAACAGGACTTTTTCTCAGTGACAATGTCATGCTGAATTGTGAAAGTGCGTCCAGGGAGGTCTGAGAACACATCCATGTTCCTGCTGATGAACTACCTGGCCTCCTGAGCCTGTTTAGAGGAGAGGCTGTCAGCAATCCTTATTGTGGCAACCTGCTTCCCTTGCATCAGACTGAGGGGCCGGAACCTCTTCCCCTAGAAAACTCGGCCGCGGGCTGTCGTCGGTGTCAGTCTCTCAATCTTTCCAAGGTTTGAGTAAATTCACATGGTACACCTGCTCTGGCTCTCGCCACCCTGGCTGGTTTACCTTGTAGTTTACGTCTCCTTTTTTTTCGATTACTTTGTAGGGACCCTGCCACCTAGCCAGGAAGTTAATGTCCATGGTTGGTACCAGAACCAAAACCCGATCTCCCGGGCTAAAGATCCGGACCCAAGCCTGACGATTATAGACCCAACTTTGAGTTCGCTGAGCTGCCTCCATATGCTCTCCTACAAGAGGCAACACTGTTTCCATACGTTCCTGCATATGGGTGACGTATTCAATAATACTTTTATATGGGGCGGGTTGTTGTTCCCACGCCTTTTTGGCTATGTCTAACAGACCATGAGGATGTCTGCCTTATAGCAGTTGAAGGGCAAAAACCCAGTAGAGGCCTGGGGCACCTCTCGCACTAAGAACATAAGATAGGGCAGAAAAAGGTCCCAGTCCTTCCCATCCTTAGACACCACTCTTTTTAACATGTTTTTAATGTTTGGTTAAACCCTTGTACCAGGCCGTCAGTTTGCAGATGATAAACAGACGTCCGTAGCTGTTTGATGTGCAGTAACTTACTGAGTTCACTCATGACCTTGGACATAAAAGGGGTCCCCTGGTCAGTCAGAACCTCTTTAGGTATCCCCACTAGGAAAAACATCTCCATTACCTCTTTAGCTATAAGTTTGGCCGATGTATGTCGCAGTGGCACCGCCTCCGGATACCAAGATGTGTTGGTGTCCTCTAGCGGACTTCGGTACTGGGCCTATGAGGTCCATATCGATTCACCCAAACGGTACCTCGATGAACGGGAGAGGTACTAAGTGACTACGGAAAAGGTGCTGGGGGCTAGTTGTTTGGCAGGTCGGGCAAGACTTGCAAAATTCGTCCACCTCTCTAAACACACTGGGCCAGTAAAACCGTTGTAATATCCAGTCCTGTGTTTTCTGCATTCCCAGATGACCCCCGAGAACATGTTGGTGGGCTAACTCTAACATGAGTTTGCGATAAGCCTGGGGTACCACCAACTGTTCAATATGTTCACACCGCAGATGGTTTACCTGATACAGCATATTCTGATGAACCACAAAACGGGGAAGCATTGACTCGGCTCCAGGTTGTTGTGGTTCACCATCAATTATTACCACATTCTCCCAGGTTCGGGATAGGGTTGGGTCCCGGTGTTGTGCTGTACCAAAATTTTCCCCGGAGACTTTGAGGTCTGCCAACTCAGGACCCGGTGGCAAGTCCTCCACGTGTCCCACCATCACACTTAGCGGGGTTGTCTTCCCCTCTTCCACCGAAGTGGCAGTCACCCCTACTGCTGGCCCTTCGGCCTCTGGTTCCCAGGGTTCTGGCCTACCTCCTGAACAAGGCCAATCTCCTGGGTTTACCCCTAACTCACAGGTATCAGTAACTCTCACAACCGGCTATAGGGCCGGGAAGCCCGGAAGGTCTCTCCCTATTATGAGTTTGTAGTGTAGATTTGTGGCGACTTCCACCTCATGGGTCCACCTGCTGCCTACCGTGGTTAAAGACACCAGCACGGTGGGGTAGTCTTTTAAGTCTCCATGGATGCACATCACCCCGAATTTCTGGCCTGTATGCTCAGTGGACTGCACTAGGGTAGTTCTTTCTAGGGTCAACAGGCTCCCTGAGTCCAGCAGCGCCTCCGCTTGAGTGTCTCCCACTTTCACCTGGCACAAGTGGTCTAGAGATTCCAGGGTACCTGTTGCACACAGTTTCCTGACATATGGCGACTGACGGTAACCACAATTAGTGTCCATGGGTTCAACAAGATGAGGACATTCAGCCCTTACATGGCCAGGCTCCTGACACTGCCAGCAGACTTACGGAGCCAGGCCCATAGTGGGTACATCCCGGGTGGGTTTCATTGGCTCAAATCTCTGGGCCTGGGGTGGAGATTTCCGGGGTTTGACTGCCCCCCTCCCAAAAGAACCCCCTGTAGATTCAGTGCTGGAGAGGGGGTGGCAAAGCCCTCCAGAACATATCGGCTAATAGTCGATCCAGCATAGCTGTGGGACTCAGCACATCAGGCTGTAGCCACTTTTGCAAAAGGTGAAATAAGTCATAATACTGGGGTCTCGCGGGCTCAGCCGGGTTAAACCCCCACTGATGTACCCGCTGGTCTCGGACAAACACATTTACCCCCAGTCTTGCCAGAATCTCACCCTTTACTTTCTGGTAGTCGGCCGCTTGATCGACCAGCAAGTGGAAATACACCCTCTGAGAATCGGATGCCAGGAATGATGCGACGACCTCAGCCCACTTGTCTCAGAGTAGTTTCTCCCTTGTGGCCACCTTCTCATACATCGCCAGGTAGGTTTTGACGTCGTCTAAGGGTGTCATCTTGGGGATTGCCGCACCGACCGCTTTCCAGACATCATGGACACTTTGGGATGTTCCTGCCATCTGTATAGCCATCACATGTTGTAACAGCAGCTGGTTTGTTTCTTGCTGCTGCCTCTTAGCCTCCCATTGTTGCAGGTTTGTTTCAAGCTGCTGCTAATTAGCCTCCACAAGAGCCTTCATTATGGCCTCCATTTTGTCCAGGGTCAAGGGTTGAAATTTAGCGGGTTTAATGCAAGACATACAACCTTGCCCAGAGCAAAAATGAAAAACAATACTTCGGCAATCACTTCTGCCTCACTGAGCTTTCCTGCATCCTCCACCAATTGTGGGGTTTCACTCTGGTAGATAGGGTAAGCGGACGCAGTACAGAGGCAAAAGACAAGTTCTTAACACAAAACTTCAGTGTTTATTCACACTTGAGGCAAAATGCACAAAACAATGCGTTACTTTGCAGTCTTGGTGTTTACTTCACACACAATGGAAAGTACATCTTGGTGTTACTTCACACAAATTGGAAAGTTCATATAAGACAAGTCACCTTGATGTCAGTTCTGCCTCCAGCAGTCCATGGCAGGCTTTAGGTGGCCGGTTTCCTCGGCCCATGGGTCTCATCCCTCCAACCTGGCACCAAGCCTCAGATCCACAGAGATCCTGTTGCTGAGCCCAGCTGCCTATTTAAGGACAGCCAGGTGCTGCCAAAGATCCGGACCGGCAATTAAAATCCAGTCTGGTATTTGACCCCACCTGGCTGCAAATCAGCCCAGCAGCACACACTGGGAGGAAAATACCTGTTTTCCCAGACCATTCCCCTCACTGTGTGACATTATCCAGTAATTAATGCCATTTTCAAAGATTCTAAGCACAGCATTGTTATTTCGACTTAAATGTCTGATAACTTCACATCTATAATTTTCTAGAATTTCCACTAATTAACCTGTCACCTTTACTAATAATTCAACACTGTACATAATGTATAGAATAGTAACGCAGCAATAAATATGCATTACTTATATAATATACTGTCATAATGAAGCAGCAACATAACAGGCAAAGTAACAGAAAACATCTTTATGCAACAGATTTTCACATGAAAAACCTAATGGATAAGGTAAAGTAATAGTTTAGTTATATTAATATTTTGAGGATCATTTAAACATAAGAGTAATAAAAATATTTTGATATTTCTTTATATAAAAAAAACAGAGGGCACTTACAAGATATCCATTAGACATTTTATTGTTCTCCCGGAAGTCTGTGAACAATTTCCATTATAGTCTGCATGTTTTGATTCAAAAAGACATTTGGAATTAAAAACTTAATTGAACAGCTACACCTTACTGTAGTTCTATTGAAGAAAAGAGGCGATGTCTTAGACAGATATGTAAAAGATTAGAGGTGTAGTCTTGTTGGACACTTGGTCTTGCCACAAGAGGATAGGAAAAAAGCATTAAAGTGCTTCCCCTGCTAACCTATAAAAAAAGGCTCTCAGAGACTACTTTTTGGGTAGTGTACCTCTAGGTGAGAGATTGTTGACTGCTAGAAATGCCTCTATGACAGACTTGAAGACATTTTGCCCAGTTGACAAACTTTGAGAGGGGGTGCATCA
This sequence comes from Bufo gargarizans, assembly GCF_014858855.1. NCBI lineage: Eukaryota > Metazoa > Chordata > Amphibia > Anura > Bufonidae > Bufo > Bufo gargarizans. The sequence goes on along the minus strand of NC_058081.1, from coordinate 262,084,328 downwards.
TTGGACCGAGAGAAACAGGATGGTCATTTCAACTAAGTGCCTACAATCTAGGCCTTTCTGAGCTAGCTGTTAGGAGGGGTTGAGAGCAGTGGTTACGTGAGGGCCTGCACACAGTAAACGTGCTCCAGTCCAGATGACCCAAACATGACCACCAGTAGAGAGGATTGTTTGATCCACTGACTATGCACGAGCAGCTCCCACAGTTTCTTTGTCCACCATCCAGACACAGGTGGCACCTTCATTACACACCCCTGTTTCTACCTGGAGCATTTCCATCACTTAGCAGAATAAAATTTGTTGTCATGGCACCTCTTATGCGTCTTGCCATTGACAGCCAATAACCATTGTCTTCGTTTGCAGTGGTGTTGTGAACGAGAAACCTGGGCTTCTACAAACTGGAACCGTATCATCTTTAGTGTATCCAGATTCTGTTTGGGATCACACGATAGGGTTATAGTATGGAGGCTTCATGGTGAGAGTTTCAATGCTGCCTTTGATGTACAATAACACACTGCCCCAGCTGATGACAATCGTCACCCCTTGTAGTGATACGATAGACACTAACAGCTAAGCGATATGTGCAGGACATCTTGGGGCACATATGTTGCCTCTCGTGGCAGGGCTTCCTACTGGCATTTTTCAGCAGGATAATGCTCACTTAGACACAGCAAGGGTTTCCCAGGAATGTCTCTTCCAGATTGCAACACTTCCTTGGCTTGCCTAGTTGCCAAATTTATTGCCAATAAGGTATTTATGAGACCAGGTGGGATATCACCTTAGGCGACCTACATGGGTACAGAATCTACAGGCCAAGCTGCAACATCTGTGGGAAAATGTGCCACAGGGTACCATACAGAAGCTGTATGCCTCCATGCCCAACTGTATATAATCTTCTATCTAAGCTTGAGGTGGCCCAACAGGGTAACAGAGCCTTATTTCAGTTGTACAGTTTTTCTTGCTAAACTTATCCTTTTGCTCTAATATTGTAATCAATTACACATATCAATATTACATTCACACAAGTAAAGTTTTATTCAGTTCCAACAAGTTCATTATTATTTTTTGTCAATTACTGTATATATTACCCTTGATGGGTACCATTGTCACAAGATAATTAGTGTTAGCCTTTTTAATGTTTTAATGTTATGGCTGATTGGCATATATACAAGCACATTACCCCCATACATATATACACAAAGCTTTATTTTGTGACAACATATTTACAATAATGTTTTCACTCATTCGCATTGATGTACCTTGTGCTACGGTATTTTCTTTTTCAAGTGGACATTTGGGCATCTGAAGGTCTTGGTCTTGGAAGGGTTCATGAGTAAGCCATCACAGCATCCTATACGGAGTTCCCTAATCTTGCTGCTTTTACAGAAAAGAACCCTCCTGTAGGCTGATGATTAAGCTAGGACTCCTTGTCTTGGTTGCTAGCCTAGATATAAAATAGCATTCTGTACTGATCATTGATATATTTGTACACAATCTCTTTGACTGCAGAATGTCTTCAGGCTGCTTTACCTATTTGGCAAACTATAAAAGTAAATGCATTATACAAAATAAAAACACAGCTTGTGGATCTGGGAATTCTCCCATAGTAATTGGTCCTGTTGCCGGGGATGTATTTACATTTTCCAATAAATTCCATCATAGTTTGGATGATTAATGTGCACAGAACGTACATCTGTGACACATACAGCACGTGTTTGTAAAACATTTGCTTAAAAAGCCTGCCAAGAATATTTGATTCATAAGTAGAAGATTAATGATCGTGTTGTTTTTCAACATTTGCTCAATCATGATCTCGATTTTTGTTTTCAATCCATTGGGGATCATTACTAATGCTATTTTGGCAGATACAGAAAGGACCATTCAGCTCTCAGATCACAAAAGAAACATCAGCGTGCACTTAAGGAGGATTTAATGTAAAAACTGTGCTCAGATATTATGGTCTTATTTTAACAGCAGTTCCCATGGGTTTATCCAAACTACATATTCATTTTCACCTAACATATCTGCCATTTGAAGGAATGTCTGTGTGGTGTGTCTGTGCACTATAGTGAGCCACAAGACAGTACAATGTTCCATAAGATACCAGATTCTAGTAAGAAAGCTTTTGGAGAAAGTATGTTGAATGAGAATAGAGTTTAGGAATATTTATTGTAATATGTTTAGTACACAATTGGGTATAATTAAAACTAATATCTGTAACTAAAGCATGCACTTATTTTAATGAGAAAAGTCTGATGTGATTAAAATATACAATATATAGAATTCATAAAGACTCAAAAAAAGTGAGTCTTAGAGCAAGCGTACATTTGAGTGCCCAGGGTCAATCAACTGTTCTGCAGTAGCTCTGGCACCAAAAGTCAGAGCCAGAACTACACAGCTCTGTCCCTTGTGTAGTGGACTGAGATGGTAACTGCAGTGCAGCTCCCATTTAAGTGAATGAGAGCAGTGCTACAGTTACCATTTGCCCGGTACACAGTGTACAGAGCTGTGTAGTTCCAATGCTGACTTCTGGTGCCACAGCTACTGTAGAAGAGCTGATCGGAAGAGGTGCCAGGTGTTAAATCTTGGACTAAGATGTTGATCCTATGGTAGATGTAAACTTTGATATGGTTTTACATGAAAACTTTTCTTTTTGTGTATGTAACATGTTTCAGATTTAATATACCTATATATATATATATTTAATGATATTTAATGTAATGATTTTTTTCTTGTTCATAAATAGTCACTCAGATGTATACATTTTGCTGTTGGTAAGTGAGGAAGACCTTTCGAAATTATATAAAGTTTGATGATCAAAATTATTCCAACAAGTAATAATTTATCAACATCAGCAATCCAGCTGTGCTGGTATAATGATCAGTAGTATAGTATGTCTTTTAGAACCACTTTAAACCACTAGAAAGCCTGTAATTATCTAGATATTTGACTTAAAATTGTTTATGCATGACTGAATATTGCATTTCTAGTTCTTAATCTTGCCTGTTTAAATGTGCATCTTCAGAACAATCTGAACTCTGCTATCTTCTGGAGAGATAATTCAAGGTAGTATAAACTGTCACATTTGACACCATTTAATTATGTATTATCATTATGTATATACAGTGGGGAAAATAAGTATTTAATGCACTGTCGATTTTGCTAGTTTTCCCACCTACAAAGAATGTAGAGATTTTTATCGGAGGTACACTTCAACTGTGAGAGGCTGAATCTAAAAGAAAATCTAGAAAATTTACATTGTATGATTTTAAAATAATTAATTTTCTTTTTATTGCATGAAATAAGTGTTTGATCACCTACCAACCAGCAAGAATTCTGTCTCTCACAGACCTGTTAGTTTTTTTTTAAGAAGCCTCCTACTCTGCACTCATTATCTGTATTAATTGCACCTGTTTGAACTCATTACCTGTATAAAAGACACCTGTCAGCACACTCAATCAATCACACTGCAACCTCTCCACCATGGCCAAGACCAAAGAGCTGTCTAAGGACACCAGGGACAAAATTATAGACCTGCACAAGGCTAGGATGGGCTACAGAACAATAGGCAAGCAGCTGGGTGAGAAGGCTACTTACTGTTGGTGCAATTATTAGAAAATGGAAGAAACACAAGATGACTTCCAGTCTTCCTTGTTCTGGGGCTCCATGCAAGATCTCGCCTCATGGGGTAAGGATGATTCTGAGAAAGGTCAAGAATCAGCCCAGAACTACACGGGAGGACCACAGTCTCAAAGATTACCATTAGTAACACACTACGCCTTCATGGATTAAAATTCTGCAGCACACGCAAGGTCCCCCTGCTCACGTTGTTCAGGCCGGTTTGAAGTTCGCCAATTACCATGTGGATGATCCAGAGGAGGCATAGGAGAAGGTCATGTGGTCAGATGAGACCAAAATATTACTTTTTGGTATCAACTCCACTCACTGTGTTTGGAGGAAGAAAAAGGATGTGTGCAACCCCAAGAACACCCTCCCAACCGTGAAGCATGGGGGAGGAGACATAATACTTTGGGGGTGCTTTTCTGCAAAGGGGACAGGACGACTACACCATATTGAAGGTAGGATGGATAGGGCCATGTATCGCGAGATCTTGGCCAACAACATCCTTCCCTCAGTAAGAGCAATAAAGATGGGTCGTGGCTGGGTCTTCCAGCATGACAATAACCCGAAACACAACTAAACAGTGGCTCCGTAAGAAGTATTTCAAGGTCCTGGAGTGGCCTAGGCAGTCTACAGACCTGAAACCAATCGAAAATCTTTGGAGGGAGCTGAAACTCAATGTAGCACAGCAACAGCTCCAAAACCTGAAAGATCTGGAGAGGATCTGTATGGAGGAGTAGGTCAAAAATCCCTGCTGCAGTGTGTGCAAACTTGGTTAAGAACTACAGGAAACGTCTGCTCTCTGTAACTGCAAACAAAGGTTTCTGTACCAAATATTAAGTTCTGTTTTTCTATTGGATCAAATACTTATTTCATGCACTAAAATTCTATTTAATTATTTAAAAATCATACAATGGGATTTTCTTGATTTTTTTTTTTGTAGATTCAGTTGAAGTGTACCTACGATACAAATTACAAACCTCTCCATTCTTTGTAGGTGGGAACACTTGCAAAATCGCCAGTGTATCAAACACTTATTTTGTATATACAGTGGATATAAAAAGTCTACACAGACAAAGATAAATCATTTCAGAACTCTTTCCACCTTTAATGTGACCTATAAACTGTACCATTCAATTGAAAAACAAACTTTTAGGTGGAGGGAAGAAAAAAAACAAAAACTAAAATAATGTGGTTGCATAAGTGTGCACACCCTCTTATAACTGGGGATATAGCTGTGTTCAGAATTAAGCAAACACATTAAAAATTATGTTAAATAGGAGTCAGCATATACCTGCTATCATTTAAAGTGCCTCTGATTAACCCCAAATAAAGTTCAGCTGCTCTAGTTGGTCTTTCCTGAAATGTTCTTAGTCGCATCCTACAGCAAAAGCCATGGTCCACAGAGAGCTTCCAAAGCATCAGAGGGATCTAATTGTTAAAAGGTATCAGTCAGGAGAAGAGTACAAAAGAATTTCCAAGGCATTAGATATACCATGGAACACAGTGAAGTCATCATCAAGTGGAGAAAATATGGCACAACAGTGACATTACCAAGAACTGAATGTCCCTCCAAAATTGATGAAAAGGCGAGAAGAAAACTGGTCTGGGAGGCTACCAAGAGGCCTACAGCAACATTAAAGGAGCTGTAGGAATATCTGGCAAGTACTGGCTGTGTGGTACATGTGACAACAATCTCCTGTATTCTTCATATGTATGGGCTATGGGGTAGAGTGGCAAGATGAAAGCCTTTTCTTACGAAGAAAAACATCCAAGCCAGGCTACATTTTGCAAAAACACATCTGAAGTCTCCCAAAAGCATGTGGGAAAAGGTGTTATGGTCTGATAAAATCCAGGTTGAACTCTTTGGCCATAATTCCAAAAGATATGTTTGGTGCAAAAACAACACTGCACATCACCAAAAGAACACCATACCCACAGTGAAGCATGGTGGTGGCAGCATCATGCTTTGGTGCTGTTTTTATTCAGCTGGAACTGGGGCCTTAGTTAAGCTAGAGGGAATTATGAACAGTTCAAATACCAGTCAATATTGGCACAAAACCTTCAGGCTTCTGCTAGAAAGCTGAACATGAAGAGGAACTTCATCTTTCAGCATGACAACCACCCAAAGCATACATCCAAATCAACAAAGGAATGGCTTCACCAGAAGAAGATTAAAGTTTTGGAATGGCCCAGCCAGAGCCCAGACCTGAATCTGATTGAAAATCTGTGGGGTGATCTGAAGAGGGCTGTGCACAGGAGATGCCCTCGCAATCTGACAGATTTGGGGTGTTTTCGCAAAGAAGAGTGGGCAAATCTTGCCAAGTCAAAATGTGCCATGCTGAAGACTGAGTGCTGTAATAAAATCAAAAGGTGCTTCAACAAAGTATTAGTTAAGGGTGTGCACACTTATGCAACTATATTATTTTATTTTTATATTTTTAATTCCCTCTACCTAAAAGATTTCAGTTTGTTTTTCAATTGAGTTGTACAGTTTATAGGTCACATTAAAGGTGGAAAAAGTTCTGAAATTATTTATCTTTGTCTCATTTTTTTACATCACAGAAACCTGACATTTTAACAGGGGTGTGTAGAGTTTTTATATCCACTGTATATATTGATTTATTATATATATATATATAATGTAGTGGGGTTTAGCTCTGGTAGACAGGATTAGTGGATGCAGTATAGAGGCAACAACAAGTTCTTTGGATCAAACAGTGCAGTGTTTTATTCACACTTTAGGCAAGTGACAAAACAAGCAGTCATATTCAAACAAAAAGTCACCTTGCGGTGTTGGTGGTAATTCACACCATGCGGCAGTTCTGCCTCAGAGTCCTTGACCGTGGCAGCATCAACCTGTTTTCACACCAAACAGGTAGCAAGCCTTCATCCAGACACAAGGCTCCCAGAAAACAGAGACATGGCTACTGAGCTCAGCTTCCCATTTAAGAACAGCCAGGTGCTGCCAACCCCAGACCGGCACTTTAAATCCCCTCCGGTATTTGACCTGACCTGGCTGTAAATCAGCCCAGCAGCACATACTGGAAGGAAAATACCTGCTTTCCCAGACCACTGTATATATATAGTGGGGTTTCGCTCTGGTAGGCAGGTTAGCGAACACAGTATAGAGGCAATCACAAAGTCTTTACCTTAAATAGTTCAGTGTTTATTCACACAGAAGGCAAAACAAAATAACAGTTCGCAGTCTTGGTGTTTGTTCACACCATGGAAAGTCCACAGAACACAAACATTCACCTTGTTAGCAGTTTCTCATCAGTGGTCCCCAGCAGGCTTTAGGGCCTGTTTTCCAGCATGCAGCTCTCAGCCCTTTTGCACGGCACACAACTTCAGATCCCAAACCGCAGAGACTCCACAGCTTTACTGTGAGATGGAGGATAATCCACACCACCTGATTAATAGTGACTGCTTTTATAAGCCTTCCAAGACGCAGCCTGGAACATGGGGTGTAACCACCCACCCAGCTACTACCAGTAAGTGCTGCCCCGGATCGACTTTACAGCCATACTAAACAGTTGAAGTGTCAGACTGCAAAGCAATAATGACACTTCAGGAAAAAAAACAACTCTTACCTGACTGAGGCCAGGAACCTCGGTGACACGTACCGACCATCAATGATGGCCCCTTGTTCCTTCCTAATATATATATATATATATATATATATACAGTGAGGAACATAAGTATTTGAACACCCTGCAATTTTGCAAGTTCTCCCAATTAGAAATCATGGAGGGGGTCTGAAATTCACATTGTATGGGGCATTCCCACTCTGAGAGACAAAATAAAAAATTAAAAAATCAGGAAATCACATTGTATGATTTTTAAAGAGTTTATTTGTCTTGTACAGCCGAACATAAGTATTTGAACACCTGAGAAACAGCAAGAATTCTGGCTCTCAAAGACCTGTTACGGTGCCTTTAAAAAGTCCACCTCTACTCCATTCATTAATCTAACTTAGTAGAACCTGTCTGAGCTCTTTAAAGACACCTGTCCACCCCACAGTCAGTCATACATCAACTACTACCATGAGCAAGACCAAAGAGCTGTCAAAAGACACCAGAGACAAAATTGTGGACCTCCACAAGGCTGGGAAGGGCTACAGGGCAATTGCCAAGCAGCTTGGTGAAAATGGATCAACTGTTGGAGTAATTGTTAGAATATGGAAGAGGCTAAAGACGACTGTCAGTCTCCCTCGGACTGGGGCTCCATGCAAGATCTCACCTTGCGGGGTATTACTGATGATAAGAAAGGTGAGGAATTGGCCCAGAACTACAAGGGAGGAGCTGGTCAATGACATGAAGAGAGCTGGGACCACAGTTTCAAAGGTCACTGTCGGTAGAACACTACGCCATCATGGTTTCAAATCATGCATTGCACGGAAGGTCCCCCTGCTCAAGTAATCACACATCCAGGCCCATCTGAAGTTTGCCAATAACCATCTGGATGATACAGAGGAGGCATGGGAGAAAGTCATGTGGTCAGATGAGACCAAAGTAGAACTTTTTAGTCTTAACTTCACTAGTCGTGTTTGGAGGAAAAAGAAGGATGAGTTGCATCCCAAGAACACTGTGAAGCATGGGGTGGTAACATCATGCTTTGGGGATGCTTTTCTGCGAAGGGGACAGGACAACTGCACTGTATTAAGGAGAGGATGAATGGGGCCATTTATTGTATGATTTTGAGCAACAAGCTCCTTCCCTCAGTCAGAGCATTGAAGATGGGTTGTGGCTGGGTCTTCCAACATATCATCGAAAATTGTCAACGGTGATCCCTAATAAATCATAACTTTTAATCAGTTCAATAAATAAGAGTCCCTAAAAATATAACAGATCAACAAGAAAAAATACACAATAGGAGTGCTCAATGACACTGAAACATTATGGCGCACGGCAGCACCTAAAAAAGTAACCGATACCATATCGTGGGAGTACTCCGGACTTCGTGGATACACAATTGTTGATATGATCCTGAAAAATCAAGGCAGGTAACGGACAGGTACGGAAGGGGCTCTAGATCCCTAGACAGCCCTGAGGTACGAGTGCTATGATGACCCTATCGTCCTAGCCACGGAGCATCCGTCCTAAAAAGAACGACCCCCATCCAGAACCTTGCCCTCAAGCTACTTGGCCCTAGTGCAGCTAGTCCCTACATGCATGTTTCGATTTACTCTCATCAGGGGAAACATAACAGGGACTGGATAGGAACGAAGACCAAATCCAGAAAAGCAAAAATCAAGTATGGTCTTACAACATAATGTACATACAAATACGTACTGATACATAATGTAAACAAATGCCAAAAATATAATCAAGGCTATTTCATTGGAAGTGGCAGCCCAAGATATAGGCTCCACTACTAAAATGCTGGGCCTATGCAAGTGCCGTGAGATATGTGGCACTTGCAGCATGGGACGCAGCATGGTGACGTTGGAATGCATGCCAACGCTAACCGCGCATGCGTGTCAAGCACTCAATGGAGACAACGTTTCCGTAAGAAGCATATTAAGGTTCTGGAGTGGCCTAGCCAGTCTCCAGACCTAAATCCAATAGAACATCTTTGGAGGAAGTTGAAACTCCGTGTTGCTACAGCCCCGAAACCTGACAGATCTAAAGGAGATCTGTGTGGAGGATAGGCCAAAATCCCTGTTGCAGCGTGTGCAAACCTGGTGAAGAACTACAGGAAACGTTTGACCTCTGTAATTGCAAACAAAGGCTTCTGTACCAAATAGTAACACAGATTTTCTCAGGTGTTCAAATACTTGCACCTACAATGTGAAATTCAGACCCTTCCATGATTTCTAAGTGAGAGAACTTGCAAAATCACAGGGTGTTCAAATACTTCTGTTCCTAACTGTACCGTTTATATATATATATATATATATATATATATATATTTATATTTATATATACACACATATGTCTAAATAATTTCTTGACACATACATTGAACGTAAAAATGTGGTATAAACAGAGCGTAAAACTGTCTACCGACTAGAAGACATTAGTAAAGATATCTGCAACAACCAGAGGCATAGCTATAGGCAGGGGCGGACTGGGCCGGGGGGCAGGGGGGCAATTGTCCCCCGGGCCTCCCTGGCTTGCTGTCCCGGCCGGCCGGCCGGCCGGCCGGGCCGGAATACACAGCCGCTTTATGCCAGGGACGCTTTATGCCAGGGACGAGACGGGGAGCAGGGGAGCAGTGCGCCGGAGCGGGAGTCCAGAGAAGCAGGGAGGTAAGTATGTCTGACTGACTTTTTTTTTTTTTTTCTTTATTTCTGTCCCTATCTGGCTACTACTGGGCTGGCACTTTATGAGGGGGGTGTGGGGCAGGGGGCACAATCTGGCTAGTGGTGGCTACTCCTGGCACATTATTGCCAGTAGTAGCCAGATTAGGGGGGCCCCCCTATAATGTGCCAGGAGTAGCCACCACTAGCCAGATTGTGCCCCCTGCCCCCCACCCCCCTCATAAAGTGCCAGCCCAGTAGTCTACTGGGCTGGCACTTTATGAGGGGGGTGGGGGGCACGGGGGCACAATCTGGCTAGTGGTGGCTACTCCTGGCACATTATAGGCCCCCCCCCCCTAATCTGGCTACTACTGGGCTGGCACTTTATGAGGGGGGTGGGGGGCAGGGGGCACAATCTGGCTAGTGGTGGCTACTCCTGGCACATTATAGGGGGGCCCCCCCCTAATCTGGCTACTACTGGCAGTAGTAGCCAGATTAGGGGGGGGGGGCCCCTATAATGTGCCAGGAGTAGCCACCACTAGCCAGATTGTGCCCCCTGCCCCCCACCCCCCACATAAAGTGCCAGCCCAGTAGTAGCCAGATTAGGGGGGGGGGCCTATAATGTGCCAGGAGTAGCCACCACTAGCCAGATTGTGCCCCCGTGCCCCCCTGCCCCCCACCCCCCTCATAAAGTGCCAGCCCAGTAGACTACTGGGCTGGCACTTTATGAGGGGGGTGGGGGGCAGGGGGCACAATCTGGCTAGTGGTGGCTACTCCTGGCACATTATAGGGGGGCCCCCCCCCTAATCTGGCTACTACTGGGCTGGCACTTTATGAGGGGGGTGGGGGGCAGGGGGCACAATCTGGCTAGTGGTGGCTACTCCTGGCACATTATAGGGGGGCCCCCCCAAATCTGGCTACTACTGGGCTGGCACTTTATGAGGGGGGTGGGGGGCAGGGGGGCACAATCTGGCTACTCCTGGCACATTATAGAGGGGCCCCTATCTGGCTACTCCTGGCACATTAGTGGGGGGGCCCTATCTGGCTACTGGCACATTATGGGGGACCTATGGCTACTGGCAGATTACAGGGGGGGCTATGGCTACTGGCAGATTATAGGGGGGGCTATGGCTACTGGCAGATTATAGGGGGGCTATGGCTACTGGCAGATTATAGGGGGGCTATGGCTACTGGCAGATTATAGGGGGGGCTATGGCTACTGGCAGATTATAGGGGGGCTATGGCTACTGGCAGATTATAGGGGGGGCTATGGCTACTGGCAGATTATAGGGGGGGCTATGGCTACTGGCAGATTATAGGGGGGGCTATGGCTACTGGCAGATTATAGGGGGGGCTATGGCTACTGGCACATTATGGGGGGGCATATGGCTACAGGCACATTATAGGGGGGCCCTATGTGGCTACTGGCACATTATAGGGGGGCCCTATCTGGCTACTGGCACATTATAGGGGGCACTATGGGGACATTAGCTCAACTGGGGATATTACAATGGGGTATTTTGTGCACTGTCTATTATAAGGAGAATTATTTCTACTGGGGGGGGTGGGGCATTATGGTGGGCTTTATTACTCCCCCATGGTATGACCCCCTAGTAGCAGCCCCAGCCTCTCCCTGCTCTGTGACCCCTCTGCCCCTTCTCCAAATCCTTATTATGAAATCTTTCTCATTAGGATAAAACACAACATCAGCTCCGCCGAGCCCCCGGCCAAAGCGTAGAAGTGGCGTCCGAGATCCCCAAGGGTCAAGTAACTGTAAGTTTTCAAATGAAATATGTTTATGTTATACACATATAGCCTACACTGTGCCACACAATATACAGTTTCTCCTGCAAAAGTCTTTAAGTGTCATGGGGGGGACACAGAGCAGCGCCCAGCGGGGAGGAGAGAATACACGGATGCAACACTGTATCAGCCAGAAAATGACACTTTCGGCATTATACCAAAAATGCAATTTTCGGCTGATGTGTTTCGGCGGCCGATATATCGGAGCATGCCTAGTTTATTTTGTTTTACTGTGTTCTAATTTACATGGCTGACGGAAGTGGGGGGGGGGGGGCTCAGTGGGCCTCTGGGTGTTACTTGCCCCCTGGGCCAAAAGTTGCCAGTCAGCCCCTGGCTATAGGGCATGCAATGGTGGATGTTGTACCCAGGTAAGCTGTTGGTACAGCAGTGGGTGTGTCAACTACGGTGTCAACCAGTAGTTTGGGCTACTCCTGTCATCCTGGCAGTCCCCTATCTTTCACCTTTTAACCCCTGTACAGGGATCTGGATTTTGCTGCTGGGGAACCACCAGGTTCACTAGGTTAGCATAAAAAGTTTTACTATGTGTAATATTTGATGCAGCACACATTTAAGCTGTGAAGCAGCTAAGTGCTAACCACAGATGCCCACAGAGAGAATGGTTTACTTTTTAATCCTGTGTGCCTGTAAGGTCAAAGTGGGAAGAGGGAGTTGCAAAGGGAAATCTACAAAAAAGATAGTGGTAGGGAGGGATTTTTTTAATTTTTTTGCAATCATCCCTTTCAGTTCAATGTTTATAGGTATCTGGATCAAGAAGATTTTGGTCCCTTCTATTCTATTGATTACATAAAAATATGTGCAAGTAGTCATAAACAGAAGTGGCATATATGTACTCTGCTATTCTTTTTCTCTTATATTTAGGAGGTATTGTGCATCTCAGCCAGCTATTTTAGCTACACACATAAATGCATTTTGCACAAAGCACTGCACTTTGATGTAAAATTACATGAAGTCTTCTACAGACGTGGACAAAATTGTTGGTACCCTTTGGTCAATGAAAGAAAAAGTCACAATGGTCACAGAAATAACTTTAATCTGACAAAAGTAATAATAAATTAAAATTCTATAAATGTTAACCAATGAAAGTCAGACATTGTTTTTCAACCATGCTTCAACAGAATTATGTAAAAAAATAAACTCATGAAACAGGCATGGACAAAAATGATGGTACCCCTAACTTAATATTTTGTTGCGCAACCTTTTGAGGCAATCACTGCAATCAAACGCTTCCTGTAACTGTCAATGAGACATCTGCACCTCTCAGCAGGTATTTTGGCCCACTCCTCATGAGCAAACTGCTCCAGTTGTGTCCGGTTTGAAGGGTGCCTTTTCCAGACTGCATGTTTCAGCTCCTTCCAAAGATGCTCAATAGGATTGAGGTCAGGGCTCATAGAAGGCCACTTTAGAATAGTCCAATTTTTTCCTCTTAGCCATTCTTGGGTGTTTTTAGCGGTGTGTTTTGGGTCATTGTCCTGTTGCAAGACCCATGACCTGCGACTGAGACCAAGCTTTCTGACACTGGCTAGTACATTTCTCTCTAGAATTCCTTGATAGTCTTGAGATTTCATTGTACCCTGCACAGATTCAAGACACCCTGTGCCAGACGCAGCAAAGCAGCCCCAGAACATAACAGAGCCTCCTCCATGTTTCACAGTAGGGACAGTGTTCTTTTCTTGATATGCTTCATTTTTTCGTCTGTGAACATACAGCTGATGTGCCTTGGCAAAAATTTCGATTTTTGTCTCATCTGTCCACAGGACATTCTCCCAGAAGCTTTGTGGCTTGTCAACATGTAGTTTGGCATATTCCAGTCTTGCTTTTTTATGATTCGTTTTCAACAATGGTGTCCTCCTTGGTCGTCTCCCATGTAGTCCACTTTGGCTCAAACAACGACGGATGGTGCGATCTGACACTGATGTTCCTTGAGCATGAAGTTCACCTTGAATCTCTTTAGAAGTCTTTCTAGGCTCTTTTGTTACCATTCGGATTATCCGTCTCTTAGATTTGTCATCAATTTTCCTCCTGCGGCCACGTCCAGGGAGGTTGGCTACAGTCCCATGGATCTTAAACTTATGAATAATATGTGCAACTGTACTCACAGGAACATCTAGTTGCTTGGAGATGGTCTTATAGCCTTTACCTTTAACATGCTTGTCTATAATTTTCTTTCTGATCTCTTGAGACAGCTCTTTCCTTTGCTTCCTCTGGTCCATGTCGAGTGTGGTACACACCATATCACCAAACAACACAGTGATTACCTGGAGCCATATATATAGGCCCAATGGCTGATTACAAGGTTGTAGACACCTGTGATGCTAATTAGTGGACACACCTTGAATTAACATGTCCCTTTGGTCACATTATGTTCTGTGTTTTCTAGGGGTACCATCATTTTTGTCCATGCCTGTTTCATGAGTTTATTTTTTTACATAATTCTGTTGAAGCATGGTTGAAAAACAATGTCTGACTTTCATTGGTTAACATTTATAGAATTTTAATTTATTATTACTTTTGTCAGATTAAAGTTATTTCTGTGACCATTGTGACTTTTTCTTTCATTGACCAAAGGGTACCAACAATTTTGTCCACGTCTGTATGATTATAAAGAGCTAGATGGCATTATTACAATGTGACAGTTTTTAAAGGGGTTATCGGACACTAACAAATGCTCCCCCATAAGCCGGGCCCCCCACACTGATTCTACTTACCTGTCTCCCGGCTCCCTGTACCTCTGCTGGTCCCTTCTCACTGCGGCGCTGCTACTTCTCCAGCTAAGCCAGGTATATAGAATCAGTGTAAGGGGCCCGGCATATGGGGGAGCTTTTGTTAGTGTCCGATAACCCCTTTAACTTTCATAAAATAAATCAGTATGGGGAGATATTGGAATATGATTTTTGTAACTATAAATCATGCTTTATTAGTGTTTTTCAAAAGGTGTGAAAATTGTCCTGAAACTGCTCTTGATTGTTGGCTATAGCTGTCACACAAGGGGAAGGAAAGAGCCCAGGACACTTCACAGTCAGGGAATGCACAGTGGACACAGCATCTCAATGAAAGGCAGATTAAAACTTATTTTCATTCAAATAGTATGACTATCCACATAGGTATGTTAAACTGGTTTACACATCACCTTTCTAGCACTTACAGAAGTTTTAAGAGGTCAAAACTGCTGACAGAAAGGTTTGCAGACTGGGAACTTAAAGAGGTTTTCCGAGATTTTAATACTGATGAACTATCCTCCGGCTGGGTCATCAGTATCTGATGGGTGGTGGTCAGACACCTGGGACCTCGGCGGATTACCTGTTTGCGAAGTGCCGCAGCCTTCTTGCTGCTTTCCCTAGGCTGAGTGACAATGCATTTTGTTAAAGATGTGTGAATTTTATTCTATATTTTGTATATCTAGGATTGTAATGAGTTAACTTTTTCTACTTACAAGTGCCCACCCACCCCCCTCTTTGTTTCAAGACTGGAGAGGAGAGAGAGGGGGGCAAAGAGCTGTGCTGTGGGTAGTGTCTGATTTCTCATCTTTCTACAGGTGTCCCATAGAGTGTGGTGGAATGCGTAAGCCAATCATATGGCTTGATGATATGTATATATTATTCACTGACTATAGGCAGAGGAGAGAGGATTGCAACCTCAAAGAAAGGTGAGAAAACTTTTTATCTCATCTGCCTTTCTGCTAGTTACTTCGCCATGCTCAGATAGCTCCGTCTGCTGTGAGGTGGTACCGATGTAAGTATAGTAGTCGGCTGTAATGCTGAAAGCTTGGAGTCTATAGAACCAATAGTCTGAAATGATAGATCACTCTGGTGTGCATATGTTTTGTGTGTGTCTGTGATTTATGTGAGGAGTGAGTTGAGCACAGACGGTAAGACCACAGACAAAGGGAGGGGACAGTAACCTCCTGGTTGGGAAGGGGGGCGCTGTAGCGCCGAGATGTGGGACAAAGTAAACTCCGGCTGACCTGGCAGGGAGACGCGTGGAGCCGTATGACCCTTAGATCCTTGAGATAAGGGAAGACTGCGGTGATATTCTCCACCTGACCTGACCTTAGGAAGACGCGTGGAGCCGTATGATCCTTAGATCCTTGAGATAAAGGAAGACTGCAGAGATATTCTCCACCTGACCTGACCCCAGAAAGATGCGACGGAGCCCGCCTGAACCCTGGTCTTGGGGAAGACGTGCGGGAAGTCCCAGCTGACTAGTCAGATGTGATAGTCAGATTTGAGCCAACCAGAGGGGAGGGTGAATCCTTTGTCTGCAGAGTAAAGGGTTAAAGGTGCTGATCACTCCTCTGTTTTGTGTGTGTGTCAGTCTGAAATACTGTTGTTTTGAGATGGGTCAGTCCCACTCACATGAAGAAGGAAAATTGAGAAGAAAAAAAAAAGAAAAAATGTGACAAAGACAGTTAAGAATGTGACAAATAAAGTTAAAAATGTGACAAAGAATGTTAGAGAAAGTGTAGACTCGGACAGAGGTCGCCCCCTGGCAACAGGGATGAAAATCTGTAAGAATCTGTGAAGTTAGAGCTTACAGACTGTGGGCATCGGAACTCCTGTGATTTTGAGGGGGGGGGGTTCTGATGAGTGAGAGAAGAGAGCATGTCGGGATGTTGGTTGGTGGCATTGGCAGGAGGGAAGGAGGGTGCCCCGGTGTCTGCAATCGGAGCGGCGCTTGTGTTGAATGTTCCGAGGTGAACCGGTTGAGTTTTGTTGCCCTGGTGGTATGTGTGTGTTTAAATAGGGAATATCCTAGAGATTACAGCAGTAAAAGATGGTCAGTTAATGGATAGGTGTTGTATCCATTGTGAGCTACAGAGACTCACTTCCCCCACCTTAACAGAAACATTCCTGAGATAAGGGGAGCAGGCGAAGGAAAAAGGGGGGAGGGAATGAGGGAATGATGCAGAGTAAGTGATGTGTAATATATTATACAAGACAAAGAATTGTTCAATAATTTTCTTTCTTCTTTCCCAAGCAGGGTACTGTGGGAATCCAGCTTTTAACAAAATGACTGTATGATTATAACATGTATATTGTCTTACAGCGACAGATCATCAGCAATTCTGGGTGTGGTGTGGCTATCTGTTTCCAGGAAAGCTGTGTTTGTCTGTGCTGCAAGTTTTGGGATGAAACAATGTGGGTTGGAAGACATAAATGATTCAGTGGAATGTGAATGGGTGTGGCTTTGAGTTGTAGTTGAGGCAAATATGTGTGAAGACTGATGGAGGTTTTTAGCAGAGCTGTGAATGCAATTCATATTTTATGTATGAGGGCGTGGTTATGAGCAGTTTGTGAAAATTAGTACATGAAAATATGAATGCATATGGAGTACGGTATTTGTTTTGTTTTTTTGTTTTTTAAAATAATATGCGCATTGAGTATTTTATTTTATTTTTCTTGGAAGTTTTTGGGTTTTTATTGGTGCCAACAGCATTGATCAAGCTGTACATTTTATTTATTTATTTATTTTATTTTTAAATTGAAGTCAATTAAAAGTTTCTTATGGGCCCTTTGTGCGT